>NC_056735.1:1282523531-1282813531 GCF_019279795.1 Protopterus annectens
ATAACAAAATTAGCCTGCTACATGCCCTGTTAGACCTGTACTCCTTTGACATCCTATGTCTAACTGAAACCTGGCTCAAACCAACCACCAAGGATAATGATATCATGCCTCCAGACTATAACATAATAAGATTAAACCACCCAAACAAAAAGTGTGGTGGAGTGGCAATATTGTTTAAATCTGAGTTGCAACTTACCCCCATTGACTTTGCACATTCCTCACCTTGCAATGCCGAGATCTTAATGTCCAAGCTTCTAATCAATGCTAACAAATCCATTTATATTATCTGCTCTTACATCCCCCCAGGTAACAACATTAATACCGTGGAAAATATCCTGTACTGGCTCTCCTCAAACTTCCCGCAAGAAACCATACTCCTTGGTGATCTTAATATAAACTGGAAAGGTTGTATTTCTGATAATCCTACTACCCACATAAACCTTCTTGGTTTTTATCAAACCATTACAGACCCTACAAGAAGTCACAAGCCCAGCAACAAACAAACCACTTTAGACTGGATACTAGTTAACAGTAACCCCCACTTATATAAAGCAGGCATACTTCCCGATGATATCAGTGACCACTCTCTCACCTTTATAACTAAACTAAAAACCTCTATTCCCAGTCAGGTAAACTTCAGAACCACCCGTAACACAAAAAATCTAAACCCATTCAACTTCCAAGCAGAACTTAGAGCTTGCAATTGGACCTCCCTAAAATACTTACCACTTGAGGAAACTGTCTCATACTCATACTTTAATAACAAACTCTTACTAATCCTTGAGCACCATGCCCCTACTCGTATAATCAGAATTAGGAACAAACCAGCTCCCTGGCTCTATAAAGAGACAAGGCAAAAAATGCGACTTAGAAATAAAAGCTGGACCAAATGGAGGCATACAAAGAATCCAGCTGATCACCTAAACTTTAGACAGCTTAGAAACACCACTAAGAAATCTATATTCCTTGACAAAAAAACTGTGACCTACAATTCCAAAATCCCAGCATCAAAACCCACAAAAATTCTGGTCAGGAATAAATTACTTTATCCTGGTCATTCTAAAACACCTACCCCCTCTACTTTGACTCAACATTCTTCCATCCGAATTGCTGACACTTTTAACAATTTTTTCTCAGAAACTGTTCAATCTCTAGCCAGTTCCTTACCATCAGTGTATACCTCTAACCCCCCTGTGCCTACTGATATACTACCCCTATTACAACTACAGCCCATTCCAACATCTCTCATACATACCCTACTTCTTAAACTTAAACCTTGCATCCCATCAGATGACCTAATTCCAACTGAATATCTGAAATTAGCAGCAGGAGCACTTGCCTTCCCCATATCCATCTTAATTAACAGAACCATTACAGAATGTTCCATCCCAAATATCTGGAAAGTCTCACATATTATCCCACTCCACAAGGGAGGAAACTCAAATGAACTCTCAAACTTTTGCCCTATAGCCCTACTTTCACCTAGAGCAAAAATTATGGAGAGATGTATTCATCATCAGCTTCTGAAGCATCTCCTCCAAAATCACCTGCTAGTAGACTGCCAACATGGCTTTAGACCATATCATAGCACTACCACAGCTCTCTTATCCTTTTCAGACTGTATAAATAAAAATTGAAATAACAATCTCGGGTCTATATTGAAAACTCGAACATTGACTTACCCGAACACCTAAACACCGACACGTCTTCATCAAACCGCAAAACCATCGATCATCCTGAAGCGCAAAATCCAAAACGTCGATTTGTCATGGTTGGCCCTTCTGCGGTATAGCTCCGTAAGGTAAGTGTGCGATCGTTACGGACCATAGGGTTAGGGTGCGGGTTAAGGTAAGTGCATAGATGGTAATGTATGTTAGATTTAGTGTAGGGTTAGAAGTAGGGTTTTATTAAGTGTATGTGTGTGGATTATTTAGTTTGTTTGGGTATAGCTTTCTAAGGTAAGTGTGCGATAGTTACGGACCTTAGGGTTAGGGTGCAGGTTAAGTTAAGTGCATACTTGGTTGTATATGAAAGATTTAGTGTAGGGTTAGAAGTGGGGTTTAGTTTAGGGTTAGAAGTAGGGTTTTGTTTAGTGTATTTATGTGGTTTATTTAGTTAGGTAGTATGTAGTGGGCAGTGGGATGGGACAACTATGATATTTCGAGTTTTTGAATTTCGCTGTTTAGGGCGTTTGGTGTATTTGCGGTTCGCGGAATATGTGTCGGCGTTTAGATGTTTGGGTAAGTCAACGTTCGGGTTTTCAATATAGATCCAACAATCTCCTATCTTCTGCCCTGTTTATTGACCTGTCCAAAGCGTTTGATATGGTGAACCATGAAATATTGATAGATATACTAAAATCTCTATCATTAGATACACTAACAGTGAAATGGTTTAAGTCCTACCTAGGAAACAGACAACAAGCAGTCCTCTGGGACAAGGAACTATGCTCTCTCCTCTCTATTACACTTGGTGTCCCACAAGGATCTATCTTGGGCCCACTCCTCTTTACTATTTTCATTAATGACCTGACAACCTCCCTTCCACAAGCCACCAGCATACAGTACACCGATGATTCAACTTCAATCTGTGCCGCCTCCTCACCTTCCCAACTTCAATCCATGACCCAAAAATGTTTCACCTCAGTTGAAAACTGGTTCCATCAACGCTGTCTCCTCCTTAACCCTAAAAAACTAAATTACTATTGTTTACCCCCACTCAGAAATCCCCAGACATCAACTTCACAGTCATATCTAACAATGGCACCAAAATAGCTCCTGAAATAACCACCAAACTTTTAAGGGTAACAATCGATCATAATCTTAACTTTGACACACATATTAACCTAACTATTAAATCAGTTAATAGAAAACTTGGGTCCCATTACAGACATAAACCCTTTCTCACACCCTCAGCCAGGACTACTATTGCCCAAACACACCTAATTTCTACCCTCCTCTATGCCTCCCCAATTTATACGAACCCCTCCAAAAGCAATATCAATAAGTTGGTAACATCTTATAAAAATATAGCTAGATTTTCCACAGATGCCCCATTTCATACCCACCACTGCAAAAATCTCAAACTTCTAGGATGGCTTGAATTGCAAAACCAGCTTCTTTTTCAGCAACATACAATCATTTACAAGATCCTGCATCACCCCTCAAATACTCCCATACACAATAACCTTATTAGCCCTTACCAAAATCTTTTAACCTTATGATCAGCGAACAGAGTACTTGTTTCTGCCCTAACATCCAACAACAAATCTGGGGACTGCCTGTTCTCTAACTCCATTGGTTAAATAAGCTTCCTAGAGAACTAACATCCCTTGCATCCATGCCTCTTTTCAAGAAACAACTAAAAATTTTCATAAAATCACAATGGCTCTGCCCATGCGCTAATCCTGACTGATTCCTCCTGTTCCCCTCTTTACCGATCACTTTACCAATCACTTTACCGATCACTTTAAAGCCTATAACTTTTGTATCATTCTTGCTGTGTCTTTTTCTCTTTAAACTCTTCCTAATGAAGAATTTGCCTAGGCTAAAAATCTCTACCCTACCTATGAATGTACGGTTGTTAAAATCTGTTTATGAATGTGTTTAAATGTGCCTTAATTAGTTCACTGTTAATTAAGTTGTATTAGTTTGCTAGGAATGTATGATTTGATAATCTGCTTTTAAATGTGTTTTAATGTATCTTAATAGTTCACTGTTAATTAAGTTCTATTAGTTTAAAAATCATTGTAATATGTTTACATAATTTTTGTTATTTGTTCTTGGAGCTTTTCTCCCCGGGCCTCTGCTAAAAATGGACACATATCCAGTCGGACTTTCCCGGTCAACAAATGTAAAATAAAATAAAATAAATAGGCTAAAAAGTCCAACAGTAACCAGGTACCTCTGGATAGAACCAAAGCCAATCCAATAAAAAAGAACAAACAGTGGCAAGGCTCCAGATTCTTCAGCTGATTTATTCAGACAAACACAAGCACTTTCACTGAATGCTTCTTCAGATGTATATAAAGTGACACTCACACACCTGTACTTATATCAAACATTCAACAATCACATGATCAAGAGGGTTAAGAACATTTAAAGATACATAAATGCAATATAAAATGTAACCACAGTAAAATACATAGCATTTTCTATCTAAATAAAAAGAATGCACAAATATAATATATAGTTGTAAACCACACGAGCACATGACATATTCTATCTACGTAAGGGTCTATTCTTCAGGATGGGTCTCATCGGTACATGGTCATTAAGGCCATGTCCTGCATTTGCTCTTAATCTAACAATCCATCTGACGTCTAAGTTCTGTCTGAGTCCTAATATCACCACCCCTATGATTCTCATAACATCTTCATAGCACCATAAATTTAAAAGTATGTCAGTCTTGCGTCTTTTTGACATATTTTGCTAGAGTGTTAAATGAACTACCCTTCTTGATGTGATAAATGTGTTCCCTAATTCTATCTCTGAGCAATCTGTCAGTTTTGCCCACGTATAATTTATTACATATTTGACAAGTAGCAAGATAAACTACATGCGAACTATCACACCTAGCACTAGCTCTTAATCCATAGATCTCACCTGTGTCAGAATGTTTAAATTCCCTGTCCAGGGTGATAAAATTACAAAATTGGCACCTGCCACATGGTCTAGTCCCTGGTGTATCTATAGTCCTGATTTGATCTTTAGGGGTACATAATCATCTCCTTAATGATTTTTTATTCTTAAAAGTGAACTGGGAATATATTCCTACTAAATTCCTCACTTGCTTATCAGATGTTAAAACATTCCAGTGTTTGCTTATGATATCAGTGTACTGCCTTATGTTCCTTGAGAAACTGAAGCACATTCTAAGTGGCTGTCGGTTCTGTTTCTTATAATCTCCATTATGGATAACACCTCCTATATACTGGGAGAAATAAGGCTTAGCTCTACTATGTCTAAGGTTCTTTACTGTTTTTATACTGTTGTTGAAAAGTTGTCGGTCATAACCTCTTTCCATTAATTCTGTACTTATCAGTTTTATTTGTTCTTTGAAATCATCCTCTTTGGCATTTAATCTGGATGTTCTATAAACCTGGTTATGTGCAACATTCCTAAAGATGTACTGAGGATGCATGCTGTCCTTCCTTAATAGGCTGTTCACATGGCATTCCTTCCTGAACATTTTAGTTTGAGTGTGCCATTAGATTCTTGTATAATAGAAACATCCAAGAAATTGATTTCAGTGTATGACCAGTTCACAGTGAACCTAAGGAATTGTGTGGAAGCATTAATATAATCCACAAAGTTCATCAAATGCTCTGGTGACCCCCTCCATAAAAGGAAGAGGCCATCCACAAACCTCCAAAAAAATAAAATGTCATCCTTAAATGCACCCATGACCAATATATCTTGTTCCCATTTTGACATAACAGCATTTGCTTAACTGTTAGCACATGTTGTTCCCATGGCTACCCCGTTACATTGCCAAAAAACTTTGTCCCTGAATACAAACACATTAATCTCTAACACCAAACTAAGTAGTATCCTTACCAGAGTTACCATGTCACTATCATATTCTGTAGTTTCAAACATCAGTTCAACTACATTATTGATCCCAATGTCATTTGGAATGACAGTGAAAAGTGACACCACATCAAGAGTAACTAATAACATTTGTTGCTCCTGTGGTTGTTATTCTCTTTCACAAGTAAATTTATACAGGTCTCTTATGAAGTGTTCATTGTCTTTCAGAATGTAAACTGACCAACCTATAAGCTTCCTAAGAAATTTCTCTGTGTAAATAGATACTGATTCCATGCACCAATTGCTTCCAGCCACGATGGGCCTCATGGGAGGATTCTCCCTATTTTTGTGTATTTTAGGGAGTCCTTGAATCATAGGGGTGGTAGGATTAAATATGAGGAAGTACCTTAACAGGTCATCATCTATGAGACCTATCCTAGCTGTCTCTCTTAATTCATTATGTACATGTTCAATCATTCTTTTGACTTCTGATAGTGTGATAATTTTATAAAATTTATCATCATTCAGTAAAATAAACATTCTTCTATCATAATCTTCTCTATCTAAAATCACAATCTGTCCTCCCTTATCTGCAGGATGTATCATAATGAACGGGTTCATTTGCAAATTAGTTAATGCTGTAAATTCATTCTTAGTTAAATTGTGCCATTTGCTATTATATGAATGAAGTTTCTGTGCATGGTATACCCTGTAAGCATCTTCTAGGCATAACTGCTTAAACGCATGAACCAAGGGATTTAATTTAGGTAAAAACAGACTAGGTTTCTTGAATACAAAATCTTCACTTTCATCATTGTTAGCATACAGCAACTAGAATAAATGAAAGACCTTTTTTCAAAACATTACATTCATAGATAAAATGTA
Source organism: Protopterus annectens (assembly GCF_019279795.1). Lineage (NCBI taxonomy): Eukaryota > Metazoa > Chordata > Ceratodontiformes > Protopteridae > Protopterus > Protopterus annectens. The sequence continues at coordinate 1,282,529,948 of NC_056735.1, forward strand.
TGTAGATAAATTAACCATCAGTTTTTGTTGTTCATAAGGCTTTCTTGATCATGTAAGGACTCACTGTTTCTTCTGGGTGCTTCCTTTTGGTTCTGGTCATACTTCTCCCCCTCTGTTGCCCTCGGTTCAAACCTCCTCTCCCTCGACTCATGGACCTGTCCCTGGTCAGAAGTATCAGGACTAATACTCGTACTTCTGTAACTGAGACGACCGTTTCTACCACTCAGGAAGCCATTGCAGAGTCCTCCACCAACCTAGATGCTGATGCGATCCAGGAAATAGAAGAAGGAAGGGCCCAGTTGAAGCAACAAGACCGAAAAGGAAAACCATAACTACTACAGTACTGGTTCATCAGGAGGAGAATGGAAATGCTCCGGGTAGACTGGGGCCTGGAGAAGGTGTTATCCCTTTTTTAGAAACCCTACGACCTGCAGGGTTAACCTTTCCTCTTCCGACCAGGGCAGGTCCATGAGTCGAGGGAGTTGAGGTTTGAACCCAGGGCAACACAGGGGGAAAAGTATGACCAGAACCAAATGGAAGCACCCAGAAGAAACGGTGAGCCCTTATACGATCAAGAAAGCCTTTATGAACAACAAAAACTGATAGTTAATTTATCTACATACGTTTTATCTAAGTATGAATGTAATGTTTTGGAAAAAGGGCTTTCATTTATTCGTTGATGATTCCAATATCACTGAAGTTGTGTTTGATAAATCATTCACACGGAATTTAATGTTGACAATAATGTATGCTAACAATGATGAAAGTGAAGATTTTGTATACAAGAAACCTAGTCTGTTTTTACCTAAATTAAATCCCTTGGTTCATGCATTTGAGCAGTTATGCCTAGAAGATGCTTACAGGGTATACCATGCACAGAAACTTCATTCATATAATAGCAAATGGCACAATTTAACTAAGAATGAATTTACAGCATTAACTAATTTGCAAATGAACCCATTCATTATGATACGTCCTGCAAATAAGGGAGGACAGATTGTGATTTTAGATAGTGAAGATTATGATAGAAGAATGTTTATTTTATTGAATGATGATACATTTTATAAAATTATCACACCATCACAAGTCAAAAGAATGATTGAACATGTACATAACGAATTAAGAGAGACAGCTAGGATAGGTCTCATAGATGATGACCTGTTAAGGTACTTCCTCATATTTAATCCTACCACCCCTATGATTCAAGGACTCCCTAAAATACACAAAAATAGGGAGAATCCTCCCATGAGGCCCATCGTGGCTGGAAGCAATTGGTGCACGGAATCAGTATCTATTTACACAGAGAAATTTCTTAGGAAGCTTATAGGTTGGTCAGTTTACATTCTGAAAGACAATGAACACTTCATAAGAGACCTGTATAAATTTACTTGTGAAAGAGAATAACAACCACAGGAGCAACAAATGTTATTAGTTACTCTTGATGTGGTGTCACTTTTCACTGTCATTCCAAATGACATTGGGATCAATAATGTAGTTGAACTGATGTTTGAAACTACAGAATATGATAGTGACATGGTAACTCTGGTAAGGATACTACTTAGTTTGGTGTTAGAGATTAATGTGTTTGTATTCAGGGACAAAGTTTTTTGGCAATGTAACGGGGTAGCCATGGGAACAACATGTGCTAACAGTTATGCAAATGCTGTTATGTCAAAATGGGAACAAGATATATTGGTCATGGGTGCATTTAAGGATGACATTTTATTTTTTTGGAGGTTTGTGGATGACCTCTTCCTTTTATGGAGGGGGTCGCCAGAGCATTTGATGAACTTTGTGGATTATATTAATGCTTCCACACAATTCCTTAGGTTCTCTGTGAACTGGTCATACACTGAAATCAATTTCTTGGATGTTTCTATTATACAAGAATCTAATGGCACACTGAATACTTAAATGTTCAGGAAGGAATGCCATGTGAATAGCCTATTAAGGAAGGACAGCATGTATCCTCAGTACATCTTTAGGAATGTTGCACATAACCAGGTTTATAGAACATCCAGATTAAATGCCAAGGAGGATGATTTCAAAGAACAAATAGAACTGATAAGTACAGAATTAATGGAGAGAGGTTATGACCGACAACTTGTCAACAATATATAAAAACAGTAAAGAACCTTGGACATAGTAGAACTAAGCCTTATTTCTCCGAGTCTATAGGAGGTGTTATCCATAATGGAGATTATAAGAAACAGAACTGGCAGCCACTTAGAATGTGCTTCGGTTTCTCAAGGAACATAAAACAGTACACTGATATCATAAGCAAACACTGGAATGTTTTAACATCTGATAAGCAAGTGAGTAATTTAGTAGGAATACATCCCCAGTTCACTTTCAAGAATAAAAAATCATTAAGGAGATGATTATGTAGCCCTAAAGACCAAATCAGGACTATAGATACACCAGGGACTAGACCGTGTGGCAGGTGCCAATTTTGTAATTGTATCACCCTGGACAGGGAATTTAAACATCCTGACACAGGTGTGATCTACGGATTAAGAACTAGTGCTAGGTGTGATAGTTCGCATGTAGTTTATCTCGCTACTTGTCAAGTATGTAATAAATTCTACATGGGCAAAATTGATAGATTGCTCAGAGATAGAATTAGGAACACATTTATCACATCAAGAAGGGTAGTTCATTTAATGCTCTAGCAAAACATGTCAAAGAGATGCATGACCAACACACTTTTAAATTTATGGTGCTAGGAAGATGTTATGAGAATCATAGGGGTTGTGATATTAGGACTCAGACTGAGAACTTAGAGGCCGGCTAAATTGTTAGATTAAGTGCCAATGCAGGACATGGCCTTAATGACCATGTACCGATGAGACCCATCCTGAAGAATAGACCCTTACGTAGATAGAATATGTCATGTGCTTGTGTGGTTTACAACTATATATTATATTTGTGCATTCTTTTTATTTAGATAGGAAATGCTATGTATTTTACTGTGGTTACATTTTATATTGCATTTATGTATCTTTAAATGTTCTTAAACTCTTGATCATGTGATTGTTGAATGTTTGATATAAGTACAGGTGTGTGAGTGTCACTTTATATACACCTGAAGAAGCATTCAGGAAAGCGCTTTTGTTTGTGTGAATAAATCAGCTGAAGAATCTGGAGCCTTGCCTCTGTTTTTCTTTTTTATTAAAATAAAATAAAAAAAATACATTTTTATTAACTTTACTACTTATCTGAACTGTTTTTGAAACCAAATACTGTTTGCTCTTTAAAGTAACTTTTTTTAAGTGTTTTTCATCTGTTTAACTGTAAAGGGCTACACAGTCAAGTGTGATAGCCTATTTTCTGTGTTAAAAGTGTTTTTATTGCTGTATTTGCTTTAACTTAAAAAAAAATCCTGTCCCTCTACTCATACCCCACCTTTCTAAATCTAGTAAAGTCCGGTTTTCATAGTTTGCTGAATTCATGGCTGTTTTTAAGTTCCTGTGTTGCCCAGACCTTTCTAAGATAGAGGGAAGCTTCTCTGTTCATCAGTGAGAGTTGTGAGCTTTGGAACAGCCTAGCTGTCACTGTAGTAGTGGTTTCAGCTCAGAAACTGTAGTTTTATTGACCGTTTTGGGCTATTTCTATCCCTTTCATCTTTCGGTTTAGAAAGCAGAGTTTGCGCAGTTTTACACATCGCACAGCGCCGCCTATCTAGGATGAAACTATTCCCGGCGCCATAAAGTCTGCTCTTCAGTTTTTCCCTTAAAACTAACCAGTTTCTTAATTTTAGCACTTGAATCTGCTTTTCCATGCTTAGCACTGGTTCAGATCTGTTGTAAGCACTAAATAAACTACAAATTACCGAAGCACCCAACCTTTCGCATTTCCTAGTGGTTAAACAGTTTTTGTACTTATCTTCTTCAAGTTACTTCAAGGAAAACAGCTCTAGTACTTACTTCCCCTCACTTGTCTAGAGGAGAATAGTGATTACCCGGGCATGTCCAAGGGACAGCTCTCTGTGTTCTCTCATGTCTGCCTGATGAATCGGGGAATCTTGGGGCAATGTAGCAATTGCCTCATGTACACTGACTACCCTCTCCTCCTACCACCCAGCACTACAACCTGTGAGAGATGCATTTATCTCACCAAACTGGAGGCAAAGCTCTCTCAATCCAAGACTGATCTTCTCACTCAGGAGGAGAAGGTAAACACTTGCACCACACCACACTCATCACATTGTCCGCCTATACCTACTCCACCAAAACCCACACATAGATACACAAAAACATTCTTGGAGGCTATCATGAAGAATCTGCCCAAACAACAGAAACCTCCAAAGCAGAAACACAAGCAACCTCCACCCCTCAACACAGCCCAAAAGACACATAACACATAGACCCAGTGTGCCACTCAACCACAGCCCAAAGGTCATAGGTGACTCTATAATCAGGCACACTGATGTTCCACTCACCAGAAAAGACAAGGAGAAGGTTACTGTTAGCTGCCTGTCGGGTGTCAGGAAACACCACATAACCCAAGCACTTAGGTCACTCCACAAAAAGTACAAATATGACTCAGTCATTGTCCATGTTGGTGTGAATGACCTGAGTCATACCTGCCTGGACTACATAAAAAGAAACATGGAGGAGCTCTCCAATCTTGTAATCCAGGCAGGTATGACCCTACCCGCGAGTAGCATCCTAGCTTCACCCAGAATTATACCGCAGTAAAAGGACAAAATTATTGACTTCAACAATTGGCTAAACTTCTAGGGTCATTCTAAGGGGATACAGTATCTGTCTGCCTGGGATGACATGGTCGACAGGCCATGATGCTTTGCCAGAGATGGCCTGCACCTGTTGCCCCTCGGATTCCGGATACTGGCTAAGGCTCTTGCCGCCCCTATAGTGGCTTTTTTAGGCAAGGTTCAAAATACAAACCAATCACCATAACAGATACAGGCAAGCAACAACTGAGGGTAATGCTACTCAGCGCTAGAAGTCTAAACCTCGTAAAATGGAGAACATCAATATCTCTGCAGTGACTAAAACCTAGTTCAAGGCTTCAGAAAGAACCCATGCATTACCAGGATATAACTCATACCATACCTTTCGGCTATCTAACCAGGACCGGAACACCAAGGGTGGAGGTGTGTCTATATTCATTAAGGATATCCACACCTCCAGGCTAGTTGCCCAACATAATGCATCCGAAATTATCCAAGTGCAACTAACTCTGGGCAAAACTGCAATCCATATTGTATCTTGCTACAGATCCCCCATCATGCCCCAGGATTACCACTCCTCTTTTCTTGATATACTGGAAAATATTAGGGTTCAACCAAACACCCTAATAATGGATGATTTCAACTACCCCACCATTAACTGGGAAAACTACTCATGTACCAACTCCTTTGCTCAACGCTTTCTAGAATTCATAAACTTCATTGCCCTGGATCAACTTATCCACACCTCACCAAGGACAATAATATCCTAGACCTAGTCATTACCAACATGAGTGACTGGTGTTCCACACCCGAAGTCATTTCCTCGTTGGTCAGATCCAACCATAAGTTAATCACCATAGATATCCACATCCCGCCCCTACCCCTCACTAAGGAAACCACTGTAAAAAATTCTCCAAAGCCAACTTCATGCTTCTTAAGACATAAGTGGCAAACTTCATGACACCCATGCAGATGGACAATAGAGTTACAACTGCCAAATCTTATACAAATGCACTCTATATGCACTTACATGAGTACATGGATAGTGCTATTCCTAGCAGAACCAAGATGCTATCTTCCAAAAAATGGAAGCCAATCTGGTGGTCCTGTGCTATAAACAAACTCTGCAAAAGAAGGAAGAAACTGTTGCAAAAGCGAGTAAAATCCCATGAGTGGAGGAGTTCCCTAGTCAGCCTCAGTAAGAAGCTGAGATCCCTCATAAAATCCTCCAAGGCCAGCTATGAAAACAAGATTGCCACTGACTCTAAGGACAACCACAAAGCATTCTATAGCTATGTCAAAAATCTCAATGGCAACACCCACATCTGCTCTTAGTTACAACACAATGGCACAAAAATTACGGAACCAACTGACATCGTCGTTATCCTGGCTGATAGGTTCAGTGCCAACTTTACGCCCCCTTCACCCCCCCAAAGGGCCCATATCCATACTGAAAGAATGCAGTGCCCCTGCAATCAGAACTGAGCAGGTAACAACTGTACTCTCTAAAGCCAAGAAGCATCCATGGGACCAGACAACATCCTAGGCTGCGTTCTACATGAACTTCAGAACAAAATGGCCCCCCAGTTAAGCACCATGTTCAATCACAGCCCCACATCAGACTTTGTTCCCACTGAATGGTGCACAGCAACAGTTATACCACTCAATTAAGGGGGAGCAACCACGGACCCCAGGAACTATCGCCCTATTAGCCTGAAGAGCCTGGTTTGTAAGGCCATGGAACGTATCATCATGGAACTCATAAACTAAGACATTGGTAACCTACAAACTCTAGACCCCACCCAGTTTGGGTTTGTGAAGGGCAGATCATGCCTCCTGAACCTGATCAACTTCTTTGAAACAGTCACCAAAGCTGTAGATGATGATAAGGCAGTTCACACATCCTATCTTGACCTCGTTAAAGCTTTTGACACCATTCCCAATTCTTGAATAATAGATAAACTCACTAAAATGGGTATAAATTCATACGTCACAAGATGGGTTGCCAACTGACTCACTGACAGAACCCACACTGTAAAAGCTGCAGACTCCAAATCTGACTTCAAACCTGTGACAAGTGGAGTACCACAGGGTTCAGTCTTGGGTCCTCTCCTGTTTGGTATCTATTTCTCTAAAGTACAGGCTAACACAGAGGGCCTCTGGCTGATGAAGTTCGCAGATGACTGCAAATTAGGTGCCATAGTCAAGTCCTCGAATAACGTTGACATCCTGCAGAAGGACCTCACTGAGACTGATGCAAGGTGTCAGAGCCACGGCTTCAAGCTCAGTGCCAAAAAGTGCATTGTCATCCCCTTTGGTAAAACCTTGGTACCCATGAACTACCACATAGGCAGCAGTCTACTTAATGCCGAAGGTGTGATAAGAGACCGTGGGACTCAGGTGGACAGTAGTCTCACCTTTGATAATCACATCACCACAGTAGTCAGGAAATCCTTCTACATGGCACACCTCATCACGAAAGGGTTCTCATCCAGGAAAAAAGTGGTCATTGTTCCCTTCTACTCAGCTCTCATTAGACCCATTATTGAGTACAGCGCCCCTTTTGGAATGTACCTCACAAGACATCTACAACAATTGGAAAGGCCACAGAAATACCTCACAAAGAGGATTACAGGACTCAAACAGATACCCTAGGCTGACTGTCTCAAAAAACTCCACCTTTACTCCATAGCATATTGCCTACTCTGAGGTGATCTCTGCCTAACATACAAAGCTATGTCAAACCCAGAACTGTTGGACATGCTACACCTAAAGAAATCCCAATCCCTCTGAGCTACACGCTCCAGGGACCCAAACCTTGTCACCACAATAAACAGAACATGCTGGAGGGATAGATTCCTGTCCCAGAGACTTCCCATACTCTGGAACAAGCTACCTATCTATGTCAAGCAGAGTTCCTCATCAGCACTCTTCAAGAAAAATCTTGATGATTGGATGGGAAATAGGAAATTCACCCCGGGGATCACATCTGTGGCTCTGCTCAATAGGGGCACAGGAAAATAACCTTCTTGGGTGGCAAAAGCCAGGGAACCTTTTTGGCTAGGCTTACATAGGCTCTTGGGCTAATAGCCTAGTACCTACCTATGAACCTATATATATATATATATATATATATATATATATATATATATATATATATATATATATATATATATGTGTGTGTGTGTGTGTATGTATATATATATATATATATATATATATATATATATATATATATATACACTTTATAATCTTGAAGTACTGAAATATCAAACTTCAGTATCTTGAGACCTTAATGTCAAATTCTTAAAATCGCGAAACTCCATAACCACAAATCCAGAAATGTCGAATTCACGGTTATCGTGTTCTGGTATTTATTGCGGGATATAGTGTGTGCAGCATGTAAGTTTTAGTGTGTAGATTTGGCTAGTATGTAAGGTAAGTGCGTATTTTATTAGGGTTTTAGGTATTTGAGTGTATGTGAGTGTGTTTGGAAGTTTTATGTGTGCGTTAGGGTAGGCAGAAAAACGTGTGTGTGTTTAAGTGTTGAAAGTGGTGGTGTTTGTATATTTGTGATGTGTGTATGCGAGGGTACGAGTGTCTAGTGGTGAGTTTTCTGTCTTTTTCTGTTTAGTGTGATCTCTGAGTTAGTATATATAAGTGTGGGGGTGGGGTGGAGGGCACAACCCCCATGGGGGTGCAGGGGTACTTGCCCCCCTGCTTATATGTAGTGTAGGTTTGTTGATTTGTGTTTTTGTGTTTGTGTGTGTTTTGTTTGTTTATTTGTTGTAGTGTGGGTAGGATGGTGTATGTGTTGTGTGGCATATGGTGTGTTTATTTTTGCCATTTTGTGTTTCACAGTTTTGGGGTTTCAAGCTTTCGACTTTAAGGTCTTGAGATACTGAAATTTGATATTTCAGTATTTTGAGATTATAAAGTAAAACCATATATGTGTATGTGTGTGTGTGTGTGTGTGTGTGTGTGTGTGTGTATATATATATATATATATATATATATATATATATATATATATATATACATACACACACATAAACATATCGTTTAAATGATGCCATCTCCATTTCCAGTGCATGAAAACTTAGAGCTGCCAGATTATTCAACTTTCATGATTGTTATCTGCAATTGCTTTAATATTATTGATAATGAATTTATTTCTTTGTCTGACAATTGCCAGTCTTTGTGCTATTAATGGCTGTCTTATTGTTTTAAGCATTTCTATTGGTTCAACTGTTTGGATTAACTATTGGTAGATGATTTCATATCTCTGTGTTTAATTGCCAAGCTTCAACATGCTTTACCTCTAACAGCATTGGTTGATTTTTTGTTTTTAGCAATTTAATTGGTGCAGTTTTTGGGGGTGTGTTACCTGTTTAAAGTGTTTAACGGTATTGCTTTTGAGTGTTAGTATTCTCATTTATGGTTCTGAAGATGTCTAATTGATGAAAGCACTCAGCCGTGGTTTTTAACAATTACATGTTTTTGTGTCTTGTGCCACCTGGTCATTTTTATTTTATTATTGGATTTTTTACATTCCATTCACAGGTGTTCCACTTGTTTTTTTCAATTTGAAAATTATATAAGTTATTGTGAACTCCCCCATTCCAAATGCAGTTTGCTTTGAGACTTTAAAAGTCATGTTACAGACAGGAAATTGGGACCTTCTCTTTTGGGAGGAACGTACGACAGGAACTTTGTTTTTAAACGGTAGTTTACATTGTCGTTATCTGCCACCTTTTTACCATTTTTCCTTTGTTGTGGTATCACATCAGTATTTATCAATGTGACTAAATCACCTCCATCTAAAACAGTGTCCACAGATTAACTTAATAAAATTAATGGAGTTATTTCATCTTTCTTGATAATTTTCTCCTGTCAAAAGAGCTAATATGAATCATATTCACTTATGAAATATTACAGTTGCTAATTTTAACATCCTCCAGGGAACAAAAAATAATGAATTCTGTTCTGGACTATACCAGTGTGACATTTCAAATATGTGTATCTACAACTTGGTTTAAATCTCACTACTGTATGTTAGTAATACAGTTTAATAATGGCCATCATCACTTTGTGAGTAGAACTAACAGGGATGGACTATTTTTATTTAAATACCCTCCTATCTGTTAATTGTAACTCTATTACAATTGAAATAATTCAAGTACTCATTAAAAGTAATACCTTACCAGTTTTGCTCACAGGATCATCAGTTGTTACAAGATTGAACCTTAGCACAGAAAAGCACATATATATTTTTGTCTGATCTTACTGTGATCATGTAGGGGAATTTATCACTCGCACCAAAAATGTTTAAGAAAGTGCTCTCTTAAAAATTGTTAATAGACAAAATATAAAATAACTTTTCACACTCTTCAAAAGACAGGTTATAATCATGGATATAATATCAATAAATGGTGAGTATATCATTTATGATGTCATCATTGTATCCTCCCAGAGAAAAGCAGATCATAATAGTATTTTAGTGATTATTATAACCCCAAAGATACTGGTATGTAAACTTAGGGGTGTTAGGAATTATTACAGAGTATATCTTGGAAATTTTAAACAAAAACGTACATAGAATTGGAATGATTTTTTCCATCATCATTGATAACTGATGATATTCAAATTATAAAAAGAGTAATATCTCACTGAAGAATGTTTCAAGTAGTTTCATGCAAAACTAAGGATAAAAAAATAGAAGCCTTTTGATGTAATTACTTTAATAATAAGCTATGTAATAAAAAGAAACAACTATATAACACATAAGAAATTTCCAGTTTTAATCAATAGGTTTAATAGGATGGCCGCGGTAGTGCAGCGGTTGGCATTGCCGCCTCACAGAAAGAGGTTCTCCGGTTCGATTCTCGGCTGTGGTGCCTTCTGTGTGGAGTCTGCATTTCCTCCCTGTGGTCGCATGGATTTCCTCCAGGTGCTCCAGTTTCCTCCCACATCCCAAAGACATGCAGTAGGTGGATTGGATACTCTAAAAATTGGCCCTAGGTGTGAGTGTGTGCCTTTTGTGGAAGGTTGGGTGCCGGGCTGGCAACTCGACACCGTAAAATTCCACTGCCAATCATGAGTGGACAGATGATCCGCTGTGGCGACCCCTAACTGGGAAAAGTCGAAAGAAGAAGAAGAAGAATCAATAGGTTTAATATATTACTGCAACTAAACATATAAAAACAGTATAATGTTTTGTATGAATAATTACTTGCCTTCATAGGTAGGTGACAATAAAAAAAATCATAACTTAGGCAGAATTAATTCCCACCTTATCTAATAAAGGAGCTGGTTTTGAGCAATAGCCAACCGCTTAGGCATCCTAGTTAATGTTGGCAGATCCAGAGAGTACCCAGAAGTGAGACAGTTAATTATTTTGACACTTTCACGACCATAATCCTTTCTTTCTCTGAATTCAAAGTATATAATTTACTCTTTGTTTATCAGTCCAATGCTATTGTGTCAAATTCAGCTCCTATCATAATTCTTAACTGTCCAGACATTTGTCCTGTATTTTTAGTCTGTCCCTTATAAAATTTCTGTTTTTCTGGAAAATCACTGAGGACTGAAGTCACCAAATAATGATGTACATTTCAGTTTCCATCTTAATATCCACCAGAAAATGCATGATAACTTAGAACATGTTATTCTAGCAACCTTCAAAGTTTGTAAGACCAATGTTTAAAATCTTTAATGATTTTGGCCCTTTATCACCCAATTATTTTTGGCTTAGTCCAGATTTCTTGACTTAGAGGTTGAGAGGTGTGGCTCTTATAATGACCCCTTGAATAGCTGTCATACATAGAGTTATTTAAATGTTAATAAATGTTAGTGGGGCACTGATGGTATTCCATGGGTTTTGATACTTGACTTAAAGGACTTTTGTATTCTATACTGCATACATTTTATAATGATTATGTTATAATATTTGTGTTCTTTTAAAATGGAAACAGGCTGAGGTTATATCTAATAGCCCAAACAGTAAGCAGTATTGCCTGTTCAGCCTGAATAGTACAACTGGCAAATGTTTTTGTGATTCTAATTTCAATATGTATAACTATCTCTGTTTCAATATGTAGATAACTTTGATTTACTCCACATGGATCTGTTTTATTATCAGGATTTTTATTTACAAATCTGTCCAGTTTCCGCGATTCTGTTAGTGAGCCTAGCCAAGCTCATTTCCGTGTCAATGCAGTATCCATGGACTTTGAGAAGACATTAAATGCCATATCATACAATAAACTTATCAATGTCCTGCTGATCTTTGAATAAATATGCCCATTATCAACTGGTTTAGCTAAGAGATAGTTAATTAAAGAACTTTTTATTACAAACTTTTCTTCATTAAAAAAAAAAAAACTAACTACTGGAGTATCACAATTATCTGTTTTGGGACCATTGCTGTTTGGTCAATTTTATTCTGAACTCTGTATTTTCAAAAGTTTGCTGTTGAGTACAGTTTTGGTAGTATGACTCATAATAGTGAAGACTTTGGAAAGTTTCAAATGTTTGAAATTGAGCTTGATAACAATCAATCTGTCAACAATATGTTTAAAAAATAATAAAATGTAATCTGTTATGATTTTCAGGACAAATAATGACATTTTTCTTACATGTTGATAAAATTCCACTAAAGAGAATAAACAGAATACAAAGGCCTCAGGTCTATGACTAGATGAAATATTAATTTTAATGATAGTTTTACACATGTGGGTGCTGATGCTATAATAAATATGATTGTTAGCCACATTACCTCATACAGAGACATTACGATACTGAGATACATTGTCTTTGTTAGACAATTACTAGAATATAACTTATTTTATTATAAATAGATTCATCTAGCACAATAGCAAAGAGTATCTAAATACTCTGTAAACTGTATTCATTGTCTGAAGCATCTTAAAGAAGAAACTAAAACATTTGCACTTCATTCTGTCAATTGTAGGTTTATCAGTTGTGCTTTGTGTAAAATACTATCTGCTTTCCTCTTGTTCCATCTACAGGAATCTGCCATTTCAGTACGTCTGACATAGAGACTCTTTATTGTTAACAACTAGAAATTATTCATACAACTAAAGTCATTCTTCAATGTATGCTCCTCTAAACATAAAAATGATCTTCCAGTTGAAATTAAATGAGCTGATACCCTTCAAACTTTTGAAAGTAGATTATAAAGTTGTTTTTGCACCTGCACTTTTAAAGTTTGTCCTGTTTGTTGCATTTACCTGTTGAGGCTACACACTCAAGTGTGCTAGCCTGTGTTACATATTTATTGCATTTTCCTGCTGTTTGTTGCAAAAAAGAAAAAAAAAATTATCCTTGTTTCCCATCTTTGTGACCTAGAGTAGTCCAAATACAGGCTTTGCTGTATTCTGGACTTTTGGAAAGTTCCTGTGTCGCCCATTTCCTTTCTTGGATAAAGAGAGGCTTCTTTGTTCACCAGTGGCAGTGGGGAGCTTAGAGCAGCCTATCTATCCCTGGAGGAGTGTTTCCAGTACAAGAATCTGGTAGTCTCTTGGCCGTTTTGGGCCAATTTCTAGCGCCTTCAAGTCCCCTGAATAAAACCCGCTTTGGCGCAGCTTTGCACGATTTTGTGCATAGCGCAGCATCGGGCAGCTCCGCTTAATTGGGTTTAAACCATACTCAGCTCCGCAGAGTCTGCTCTTCTCTTTTTTCCTTAGAACTGATCTAGTTCTCATAATAAACACCCTATTCCTAGTCTAAAGCCTGGCACTTGCTCACTAAAGCAATTATATAATTCAGCACTAAAAAATTAAAAGCACTACACCCTCACAAACTCCCCTTGAGTACCTTGTTCCCCACTGGCCCTTTTTTTCAATTATAAAGGAATTCCCAATACTATTCTAGCATGTCCAAAGGTCAGTTGTCAATCTCCTCTCCGGTCCAGCTGGTGAATCTGGGAATCTTGAGGCAATGTTACAACTGCCTCATGTACACAGACAACCCTCTCCTCCTCCCAACAAATTCCAACACATGTGAGAAATGCAACCATATAGCCAAACTGGAGGCTAAGCTCTCTCAACTCAGTACTGGCGTAACCAGTCAGGAGGAGAAGGAAACCACACTCACTACAATTCCAGTCTCACACAGACCTACTACGACAGCAACCCAAACACATAAACACACAGAAACATACTCGGAGGCTCTAAATAAAAATCTGCCTAAGCAGCAGAGACCTCCAAAGCAGACACCCAAGCAACCGCTACCCCAAAACAAAACACATGCAACACATAGCTCACAAAGCCAGTGTGCCGAACAGTCACAGCCCTTAAGGCTAAACAACACACCTGATACACTTGTAATAGGTGACTCTATCATCAGGCACACTGACGTCCTGCTCACCAGGCTGAACAAGGAGAAGGTCACGGTGAGCTGCCTGTCGGGTGCTAGGATCTGCCACATAATGCAAGCACTCAGGTCACTCCAAGGCAAGTACAAATATGACTCAGTCATTGTCCATGCTGGTGTGAATGAACTGAGATGTACCTCCCTGAACTACATGAAAAGAGACATAGAGGAGGTCTCTGAGCATGTAGCCCAGGCCGGTATGACCTTGACCTTGAGTAGCATCTTACCCTCACCAAGAATTATGCCACAATATGAAGACAAGATGATCAATTTCAACAAATGGCTTAAGTATTGGTGTCATTCAAAGGGGATCCGATGCCTGTCAGCCTGGAATGACATGCTCAACAAGCCATGATGCTTCGCTAGGGACAGCTTGCACCTGTCACCCCTGGCCTTTTGGATATTGGCAAAGGCTCTTGCCACCCCCATAGTGCCTTTTTTAGGCAAGGCTCAAAAGACAAACCCACCTCCATAGGTATCACAAGGGATAAGAAACTAAGAGTAATGCTGCTCAATGCCAGAAGTCTAAACCTCAAGATGCACGCACTCGAAACTCTCCTTAGCATGGAGAACATCGATATCTGTGCAGTAACAGAAACCTGGTTCAAGGCTCCCGAGAGCACCCCAGCACTACTAGGTTATACCTCATACCATGCTTTTCGGCCCCAAAACTTGGACCAAACCACAAAATGAGGGGGAGTATCAATATTCGTCAAAGATACCCACACCTCCAGGTTGGTGGAACAGCACGAAGCATCAGAGACTATCCATGTGCAATTAACAGTGGGTAGAACTGCCTTCCAGTTTATAGCCTGCTACAGACCACCCTCCCAAACCCAGGAACCCCACTCGGCCTTCCTGAGAACACTGGAAAATATGAAGGTCTCTCCAAATACCATTATATTGGGCAACTTCAACTACCCAAACATAGACTGGGAGCATTACTCTAGCTCCAACACCCTAGCCCTAAGGTTCCTAGAATTTATAAACTCAAATGCTATGGAACAACTTGTTACCACTCCCACAAGAGGGGAAAACATACTGGACCTGATCATCACCAACATGGGGGCTCTATGCTCCAGACCAGAAGTGTATCCCTCACTGGTAAGATCAGACCATAAACTAATCTCACTGGATATTCACACCCGACCCCACCCTCTGCCCAGAAAACCACAGTGAAAAACTTCTCTAAAGCAAATTTCACACTCCTCAAAACCGAGGTGAAATACTTCAACGCCCTCGGGCCTGTGGAAAATACGGCCCAGACCGCAGAATCCTTTATAAATGCATTCTATGAACACCTTCAGGAATGCATGGATCATGCAATCCCAAATAAAACCAAGACCCAATCCTCCAAAGGCAGGCGTCCTGTCTGGTGGACCCCAGCCATAAACAAACTATACAATAGAAGGAGGAATCTACTACATGATAGACCAAAATCCCAAAAAGGGAAGGCATCTCTGATCAGTATTAGCAAAAAACTACGGGCATTCATAAAATCGTCTAAGGCCAGCTTCGAGAGAAAAATTGCACAGGACACCAAGGATAATCACAAGGCTTTATTTAGTTATGTTAAGAACCTTGGTGGGAATTCCCAGATATGCTCAGAATTAGTCCAAAATGACAAAAAATACATCAAACCCACAGACATTGCCAACATCCTAGCTGACAGGTTCAGCGCAAACTTCTCCCCCTCTTCCCCACCAAAAGGGCAAATATCTATCCCAGCAGAGTGCTGCCCCCCTGACATCTCAGATGCTCAGGTAAGAGCCGCCCTCTCCAAAGCAAAAAACACAGCATCAATGGGACCAGACGGTGTCCCGGGCTGCGTCCTACACGAAGTCCAAGAAGAACTAAACCCAAACATAAAACTACTGTTCAATCTCAGCCTTACTACAGGATATGTACCCAGAGAGTGGTTTACAGCAACAGTGGTCCCTCTCCACAAAGGTGGTACCTCAACGGATCCTGGAAACTATTGCCCCATAAGCCTGACTAGCTTGGTCTGCAAAGCTATGGAAAGGATCATGGACCTCATAAATAAAGATATTGGGGAACTACAGACACTGGATCCTACCCAGTTCGGCTTTGTTTAGGGCAGATCCTGCCTCTTAAACCTGGTCAATTTCTTTGAAACAGTCATCAAGGCTATTGACGAGGGGAAGGTGGTCCACACAGCCTACCTGGACCTCGCAAATGCCTTCAATACAATACCCCACTCGGGCATTATAGATAAGTTCACCAGCTTAAATATAAACCCCTGTGTCACTAGATGGGTTGCAAACTGGCTCAAGGACAGAACCAACATGGTTAGAATTGCTGGAGACATGTCAGACTCCAAACCAGTTACAAGTGGCATCCCAGAAGGCTCAGTCCTGGGACCTCTCTTGTTCAGTATATATTTCTCAGAGGTACAGGCCAACACGGAAGGACTGTGGCTGACCAAGTTCGCAGATGACTGCAAACTAGGTGCCATAATCGACTCTTCAGCCAACACAAGCATCCTACAAAAGGGCCTCATAGAAACAGACAACTGGTGCCAGAGCCATGGCCTCAAGCTAAAAGCCAAAAAGTGTATAGTCATCCCCTTTGGCAAAAACAAAGTGCCCACAAATTACCACATAGGTGGTAATCCATTAAGTACAGAAGAAGTAAATAGGGACCTGGGGACCCAAGTTGATAGCAATCCCTCATTTGAAAACCACGTGGCCAAAGTGGTTAGAAAAACATTTTATATAGCCCACCTAATCATGAAGGGATTCACATCTAGATCAGGGGAGGTCATCGTGCCTCTTTACTCATCCCTCATCAGGCCCATAACTGAGTACAATGCCCCTTTTGGGATGTACCTTACCAGACACCTGCAGCAACTGGAAAGTCCCCAAAAGTACCTCACCAAGAGGATCAAAGGGCTCAAACAGGTGCCATATGCTGCCCGGTTAAAGAAACTCCAGCTCTACTCAGTGGCATACCGCCTGCTCAGAGGCGATCTGTGCCTGACGTATAAAGCCATGTCCAACCTGGAATTAATGGACATGCTGCACCTTTAGAAAATCCAAATCCCATCGAGCTACGCGCTCAAGAGACTTGAACCTCAGCACTGAAATAAATAGGACATGCTGGAGGGACAGATTCATAACCCAGAGGCTCCCTTCACTCTGGAATAAAATCCCAGTCCAGGTTAGGCAGAGTCCCTCATTGACTCTCTTCAAGAGGAATCTTGATGAATGGATGGGAGATCGTAGGTTTACCCCGGGTATCACGTCTGTGTCACTGTTAGACAGAGGCACAGTATACTAACCTTGAAAAAGGGCATAGCAAAATTCATTTAAAATGGGTGGTGAAAGCCAAACACACTCTGGCTAGGCTTATAAATGCCCTAGGGCAGATAGCCTAGTATGAACCTATGAACCTATAAAGCATGTTAAACCTGGCAAACTCACGTGAGTGATAACAAGGTCATAAGAGATTCAACTACGAGGTTGTACAATTAAACTAGTAAACTGTGGACTGTTATTAGGGCAGAGAAAACTAAGGCATCATGTAGTTATGCATCACTTGTGTAAGAGTTAACATTTTCATATGCTATTTTATCTGTGGTCTTTCATTGCTGTACTTTGTGTATGTCATCGTCCACAGCTGACAGGATATAATCTACTCACTCTAGGCACCAGAGCCAAAACAGAGGCATGAGTCTGCATAATATGGTCCTGTCAATTTTCTCAGTTTCAGATTTAATCTTGGTTCAGTGAGTGTGTACATGAAATTATATTGCTGAGTTGTACATAACTGGCATAATGGACTTGAATATTAGGGATTCTTTTCTCTACCTTTCTGTCAATGTGTCAGAGAAATCCATATTTTTTGCTATATTTTTGTAACAGGATGGTAGCAATCCAGTGAATAGTTTCCCCAACCTTTTCACTGCCTATGGGTTTTGGTGCATACCTAACCAATCAGCTAAAAAAATGCCCCTTTTGTTTTAAGGTTTCAGTTTTGAATTCTAACAGACATCAATCTTGCTCTGCTAAAGTTCTGAAAACAACTTTATGAGGATTAATAAGCTAAAAGTAGATGCAATATAAATATAATTTAGTAAACTTTAAATATAATAAATGTTTTATTGTATAGTCCTTTTCAAGAATGTTCACTGCCTCAAAAAAATGAATACAAAACAGCAAAACAGGATTCCTGTGACTATGAAAAAAATTGGTACCACTGGCTTTGCAATACATAGAGAGACATATAGTCAGGTCTGTATCCCAATAAACTGAGAAATGGCTATCAAGCCTAGGTGATGAGGAAGCCGGCCACAGTGAATGGAAGCAAGTAGCAAAAGATCAGGTCACACATTTCAGATGAACAGAGGTGTTTCAGCTTGCTGTATGACAACCATGTAATGGAGGCAGGGGCGGCCCGTGCTATTGGACTGCCGGACTGCAGCCCCCTCAAAACAAAAAGAAATAAAAATAGAAAAAAAATTTTTTTTTAAATTTCGCGGACTTCGCGCATGCGCAGTAGTCCCGACTACTGCGCGTCTATGCGCATGCTCCAGGCAGTCTGGCAGTCCCCATAGGGAAACAGAAGGAGACGTCTGTGCACTTATAAAGTGCACAGACTCGCTGGGATAATGTGTCGGGGCCGGACTGCAACAGCAGCAGTCGGGAATTACAGAACAGTCTCGTTGGGAAGGAGTTTTGATTTCAGGGATCTCGCGGGTCTTTGGAGTATTGCGCGGGCAGGATGTACGTTAGCTGGATATTATGGAGAACGGACAGGTAAGTGTATGGTGCTTTTTACTTTTACAATGTATGGTACTTGCTGCTTTTATACTTGATACTTGTTTGAATTTATGGTGTGTGTGCTTTTATTTACTGTTTGAATTTATGGTGTGTGTGCTTTTATTTACTGTTTGAATTTATGGTGTGTGTGCTTTTATTTACTGTTTGAATTTATGGTGTGTGTGCTTTTATTTACTGTTTGAAGTATGGTGTGTGTGTGTGTGTGTGTGTGTGTGTGTGTGTGTGTGTGTGTGTGTGTGTGTGTGAGACAATGCCCCAGGTGCTCATGGTGGTGTGGTAGGGAATACCTCAGGCTTGAACCCTGTACCCTGTATGCAGGTGTTAAAGACTTGAGTTCCCTACCCGCCACCATTTGTAAAAAAATTGCAGATTTTTGCCTCATATTTGATCTGATCTGTTCCTCATAATATCTGTGGTTTGTAAATGTTGCAATGCTTGATATTTGATGGTGTAGTAGTAGCATTGTTGCCTCACAGCTGCAGGTTTTCAGGTTTGATTCTTGGCTGGGGTTCCTTCTTTGTGGGGTCTGTTATCTTATCCCTGTGTTTGTGTGGGTTTGCTTTTATTTGATGGTGCACTGGTAGCATTGTTGCCTCACAGCTGCAGGTTCTCAGGTTTGATTCTTGGCTGGGGTTCCTTCTTTGTGGGGTCTGTTATCTTCTCCCTGTGTTTGTGTGGGTTTGCTTTTATTTGATGTTGCACTGGTAGCATTGTTGCCTCACAGCTGCAGGTCCTCAGGTTTGATTCTTGGCTGGGGTTCCTTCTTTGTGGGGTCTGTTATATTCTCCCTGTGTTTGTATGGGTTTGTCTTTATTTGATGGTGCACTGGTAGCATTGTTGCCTCACAGCTGCAGGTTCTCAGGTTTGATTCTTGGCTGGGGTTCCTTCTTTGTGGGGTCTGTATCTTCTCCCTGTGTTTGTGTGGGTTTGCTTTTGTGTCCTCCCATGTTACAAAGACATGTCTGCATTATTTCTTCCTGGGCCTCTGCTGAAAATTGTTTTTGTTCCAAGTCAGACTGTCCTGATTAACAAATGTTAAATAAAATTGACAGGCATTTGAATTTCAGACTTCAGGTTTCTGAATGTTTAACTCCTTGCATATTTGATGGTGCAGTGGTAGTATTGTTGCCTCACAGCTATAGGTTTTCTGGTTTGATTCTCGGTTGGGGTGGCTTCTGTGTGGAGTCTGCATCTCCTCCCTGTGTTTGTGTGGATTTGCTCTGGTGCCCTGCCATTTTACAAAGACGTGTCTGCAGTATTAATCCCTGGGTCTCTGCTGAAAATTGTTTTTGTTCTGTCAGCAGTAAAACTGACCGGCATTTGAATTTCAAACTTCATGTTCTTCAGAATACATAGTAGCACAACCTTTTTTTCTAGCAATTTTCTAAGTTTATAAGATGAATATTTTAAATTTGTCCCTATTTTTGGGACTGTATTCCCCCATTATTGGCTTCGTCCAGGTTTTTGTGCTAAGGTTGACAGCTATGACAAGAACTGAATTCACTGAATATGTTTGAGGGCTGTATTCCCTCATTACTGGGTTTGTCCAGGTGTTTTGTACTAAGAGGTTGACAGCTATGGTGAGAACTGAATTCACTAAATGATAGCCATTTAAGTTTCAGTCTTCCTCTCTTTTACAAAGCAGCTGATGTGGCATAGTGGTATGTTACTCTGACTGTTTATTGCTCAGGGACCTTGGCAGTAAAATGTATGGTGGCAACACAACATTTTATTCTAGCAACTTTCCAAGATTATACAAGCAATGTTTAATGTGTCCCTGGTTTTGGGCTTTTGACCCCCAATACATTTTGGCTTTTTCCAGTTTTCTTGAGCTGCAGTTGAGATGCAGTTGAGTATTGAGTAGATTTTACAAGGAGCTGAGAGCTGCAGTGGAATAGAAGTTTAGTGCTTTGCCTAGTTAATACTATAGCACAACAGGTTGTGTACTTGCTTTTGATGCAGAAGGCTGTGGGTTCTACTCCCACAAGGGGTGGATGCTGCCGTACTGAGAATGTTCTCCTTGGTGAAGATACTAACTATGAGTCTGTTATCAGTTTGCCATCCATTTCCTCTTGCAATATTATTACTAGCTTATCATTTTTTAATGTAATATAGGCAATTTATTCCTGAGGGATAACAGACACTTTATTTTTCGATGAAACCATGAAATATAAAGGTGATTGCTAGCAGCAACCACTTCATTAGTTACAGATTTCTTTAATGTGGAATTATTTAGATGACTTACTTCAGAGATTGTGCATATTTACTGATAATGGACTGTAGAATTGTGCATATTTACTGATAAAGGAGGACTGTAGAATTGTGCATATTTACTAATAATGGTGGACTGTAGAATTGTGCATATTTACTAATAATGGTGGACTGTGGAATTGTGCATATTTACTAATAATGGTGGACTGTAGAATTGTGTATATTTACTAATAATGGTGGACTGTGGAAGTCTGAGTAGACTTTTATGATAAATGTTCTCAACTGGGCAGTTTTGCCATTATGGGTGCATATGGTTTGTTTCATTGCTTACTGGAAAAATGTTCAAAACAAATTTAAATCACCCTCTAACAAGTGTACTGTATTGTACAAGGAATATAATTTTAGTACAATGAGGAAGGTGTATCAAAGAGCACATGTATGTTTCATATGCAAGGGGCCTATGATTTGAAAACAGCCCAAAATTAATCTTTATCTGCCACTGGCAAAATGTATTTTCTTTGAATGTGGGTTTCAATGCTGTTTCAATGAATGTGAGTTTCAAGGGCAGAGAAGTTTTAATGCTAAGTTTTCATTGTGAGACTGCATTGCTTTATTTAACAGATGACTTAGTGTTTGTGCTGTAAAATACAAAATAAAACTTTCAAATGAAGTCCAACTCATCATAGAAGTAAAGCAGTATGCACATTAGTGTTTATGGTAAATGGAGTGAAATAGCCAAGTAATGGTTCATTGGAATGGCTGCAGAAGCTCCATTCAACCATTATTTTGTCAGGGGGGGAGGGCAGCAAACTCAGACAGGCCCAGCTGAACTATACCTCCCAACTGTCCAGATTTTCAAAGAATGAATAGATTTTTGCTTCTTATTTTTGGTTTGTTCTTCATAAAATTTGTAGTTTTCTGGCAAATCATTTAGGAATTAAGTCACTAAATAATAAGTTTCAGACTTCATAACCTTCAGAAAAATGCATGTTAAAGTAAGAGCTGTTCTATCAACTGTCTCAATTTATACAAGAGCAATTTTAGTACTGTTTATATGTGCCCCCAGTATATTTGGCCTTGTTCAGATTTACTGCATTAACAGGTTGAGAGGTACATGCAAATAAATTGCTTTATAGAATTAGGCATAGCCAACCTCTCAACTGTCCCCAATTTTGGCTCAAAATGTTGCTCTTCCCCTAATAATCCCTCCGCAAAATAGCAATTTTGGAAGAAAACATGGAGGGTTTACAATTAAGAAATAACTGTAATAATCAAAGTTATAGATTACTTGAAATGCATGTAGATTCTTTTATTTTGTCAGCTGCTCAAGGTAGCAGTACTAATATTAAAGTGTCCCTTCTCTGACAGGTAGCAGCTGTATTGTGTGTCTATTTTATATTTTTGCATCACATTTTTGGTCCATTTTTCATAAAATTGTGTTTTTGGCAAATTAGTGACAAATCACTAAAGACTGAAGTTAGAAAATGACAGACATTTGAGTTTCAGATTTTATACCCTTCAGAAAATTCATACTAATGCAAGACCTATTCTATTATCTTTCTAAGTTTATTAGAGCAATATTTAAAAATGTCCTTATTTTTGGGCCTTTGTCCCACTTCTGTGTATGGCTTTGTCCAGATTTCTTGCTCTTGAGGTTGAGAGGTATGACAAATGTGTCAGGGCCATCACAGTCAGCCAGAGAGATTTCAAATTGTGACATGCTTGTTGCACCCCACTCCCACATGTAGTGACTCTGGATGTGTCCAAGCAAGGCAAGGAGTAGTTGTATCTACCTTGGATGGGGAGGACACACTGCATAAGTACTACAGTGGCTTTTCATCTGTCCTTGATTTTGCAGAATGGTCTGGTTTCTGTCATATTTTTGTACTGTTGATTTATGCTTATTACTCAGATTTATGCTTATTACTCAAAGTGCCTGTTGCTCTGTGTTTAATTAGCAATGCTTTAATGACCATAAGGTAAGCTTGTCTGAGATCGTAAGATGCAAGTAAGCTTTAATAAGCATACTGTTAAAGAATTGCCAACATTGAAAGCCTTTCTGTTGTTGCCATGCAGATAATACTTGACTAGATAATGTATAAGCCTTGGGTATTAAAGGACAGGATTCCATTATTTTAAAAAGCTCATTACACTTGTTGGAGACTTCCAGTCATCTCTACAGACTTTACCCGTAAACTAAACAGAATGCCAATCATGTGTGGTCCATAACCTGTACAGTAATCCTTTAAGCATTGTATCTTGAGCTTGTTTCTTGTTTGCTTTTCATTTTTTACTTTTATCATGTTTTCCCCATGAAACAAGTTGTCAGGCAGCAGGTCTTTTTTGGATAAGAAACATTTTTACAAGTGGGGGCATCACATAGATTTCTACTTTCAGCATGTTACTTGGTACTTTAATAAAGCTGAATATATGATAATTAGAACTGCAGTGCAAGGAGAAGTGGTTTGAGTTGAGTGCTTCTGTTTTTTCTTATACTTGATTTTGACTGGCATTCCAGTAATGTATTTAAAAAGTAATTTAATTTTTCATGCCTCACAACCTTTTGTTTCCATCTAGATATTAAGTAAGCTGTTATGCAGCCAATGCATTGAAATATTTTTATTCTTCTACACTTATTTTTGTCTTGATTGGACTTTCATAATGATGGTTTGCCACCCAGGGCAGCGTATTTAATTAAAGTTAGTTTTTTGTGGTTTTGTGCATAGTTCCTCCCCTTCCCCTTGACCCCACCCATTCAGCTGTCTCCTGCAGCCCCCCTGTGATTTGAAGTCACCAGCCGCCACTGAATGGAGGCAAAGTGATAATACAGCAGAGTAAGGATTGTCAGAGTTACTTTGGCCTACCATTTTATGCACAGCACTGTAGTTGAAAATTTGGAAAGGAGAAGGGAAGCACAAACTTCCCAGTGAGCCAGTACTATGTTCCCAATTTCAGTGATTAGTGAAAAGTGATGCAGCTATCTGCCAACATTGGGTTGATATAGTTTAGAAGTATAAAACCTCCTGCCTTCTGTGGATGGTGGCCACAACCCCCTGATATCACCTCCCTGTCCTAGTAACCAACAGTAATATGAATAATGGACAATGTAGGAACAGCTGCTTACAGAAGTGTGCTGATTACACAAATAGGAAGAAAAAACTGACAAAAATAAATAAATGTCACACACCTTCAAAAACATCAAGTGAGTCAACAAATGGTAACTGGAACTTTCCAAGTATCGGCAATCCTTATCATCTACAGGGATAGAGAAAGTGGCAGCAAAAATAAAAAATAAAAAAAAATAAAAAATCAAGTGTCATTGTCCTATAAAAATCTTAAGCAGTCTTTCACCAACCAAGCAAAAGGTGCATCCAAAGCTCAAGCAAATCAGAGCATCATACAATTAATGGAACATGAGAAGATAAAAGTAGAAACAGGAGATTATTATAAAGAAAAGGATCACTTCTCATGAGCCAAGGTGGTCAGTAGCAAGTGCTGCCAATTCCCCATGATTGATATTAACATATGTTTACACCCTCTTAAAGGCATATGGTCTGGATCCCATCAGCAATGTAAAAAACTGAAATGGTACATATAAATTGTTATCCTTTTCCATTTTGCTTTTGTTGTGTTTTACTTGAATATAACTTTATTTAGTAATGTATTTATGTATTGTCTGTTTGACTGACTGAGTGACTGATTGTGATTACACTATATAAAGTATAACTTTATCAGTGGCGTCTCGTGATATCAGACTGCAGCCCCCCCAGCTGTGAACCACAATGGTACTGTCCAAAAACTTCTCCTAACCTCACATAGAAAGCGTATCCGGACTGCTGCCTTACCAGTCCAGATTCAGGAAGAAGGCAGCAGACAAGTCTGTGTTGTGCTAACCACACAGACTGGAAGGGGAATGGACAGCAGTCTTGGAATGTTTGCAAACAGGAACCAGGAAACCAGAAGTGTGCATCCCAGCACGAACACAGACAAGCTGAAGGTGTGGAACAGCTTTGGATTTTATTTTATCATCATTGCAGAGTCAGGTTTGGAGTTACAGAATGAATGAAGCGAACACATGTGTGTGTGTGTGTGTGTGTGTGTGTGTGTGTGTGTGTGTGTGTGTGTGTGTGTGTGTGTGTGTGTGTGTGTCTGTGTGTGTAATGCCCCAGGTTAGATTTATACTGGTGGCTATAGAGAGAACTCAGGATACCTGCTGGTGGTGGTTAGAGAATACCTCAGGCTTGAACCCTGTATCCTGGGTGCAGGTAATAAGAGCCTGAATTCCCTACCCACCACAATTTGTGAAACTTTTGCAGATTTATGTCTCATATTTTGTTCTGTTCTGTTCCTCATAAAATCTGTGGTTTCTGAATTTTTAATTCCTTAAATAGTTGATGGTGCAGTGGTAACACTGTTGCCTTACATCTATAAGTTCTCTGGTTTGATTCTTGGCTGGGGTGCCTTGTGTGTGGAGTTTGCATTTCATCCCTGTGTTTGTGTGTGGGTTTGTTCTGGTGTCCTCCCATGTTACAAAGACATGTGTCTGCAGTATTTTTCCTTGGACCTCTGCTGAAAAAGTCAGACTTTCCTGGTTAACAAATGTTAAATAAATAAAATTAACAGACATTTGAATTTCAGACTTCATATTCTTCAGAAAGTACATAGTCACACAAAACCTTTTATTCTAGCAATTTTCTAAGTTTATAAGATGAATATTTGAAATTTGTCCCTATGTTTGGGACTGTATTCCCCCATTATTGGCTTTGTACAGTTTTTTTTGTGCTAAGGTTGAGAGCTATGGTGAGAACTAAATTCACTGAATATGTTTGAGGGCTGTATTCTCCCATTACTGGCTTTGTCCAGGTATTTTGTGCTAAGAGGTTGACAGCTATGGTGAGAACTGAATTCACTAAATGGTAGCCATTTAAAGTTTCAGTCTTCCTCTCTTTCATAAAACAGCTGATTTGACATAGTGGTATGTTGCCCTGACTATTTTGCACAGGGTCCTGGGTTCAAGACTTGGCAGTGAAATGTATGGTAGTAACACAGCATTTTATACTAGCAACTTTCCAAGATTATACAAGCATTGTTTAAAATGTGTCTTTGGTTTTGGGGCTTTTGTCCCCTCCATAAGTGTTGGCTTTTTCCAGATTTCTTGTGCTGCAAAGTTGAGAGATACAGTTGAGTGTCAAGTAGATTTTACAAGGAACTGAGAGCTGCAGGGGAAGAGTTTAGTGTTGCTTATGCTAAGTCGGCTTGCATTATTAATAGCACAACAGGTAATATACTTGCTTTTGATGAAGAAGGCTGTGGGTTCTACTCCCACAGGGGGTGGATGCTGCTGTACTGAGAATGTCCTCTTTGCTGAAGATACAGCCTCTTTATTTGTAGATGAAACAATGAAATATAAAGTTGTTTGCTAGCAGCAATCTCTTCATTAGTTACATATCTCTTTAATGTGGAATTATTTAGATGATGTTTACTTCTGCAGAGATTGTGCATATTTACTGATACTGGTGTATTGTAGAAGTTTGAGTAAACTTTTATGATGGATATGTTCTCAACTGCGCAGTTTTGTCATTATTGATGCATGCATTTTGTTTCATTGTTTACTGGAAAAATGTTCAAAACAATAAATTTAAAACACCCTCTAACAACTGTACTGTATTATACAAGGACTATAATTTAATACAATCAGGAAGGTGTATCACACAACACATGTATGTCTTGTGTGCAAGGGGCCTGTCATTTGAAAACAGCCCAAAGTTAATCTTTTATACTACACAAATGTATTTTCTTTGAATGTGGATTTCAGTGCTGTTTCAATGAATGTGAGTTTCAAGGGCAGAGAAGTTTTAATGCTAAGTCTATTTTCATAGTGAGGCTGCATTGCATTGTTTAGTAGATGTCTTAGTGTTTGTGCTGTAAAATGCAAAATAAAACTTTCAGATGAAATCCAAATCATCGTAGAAGTAAAGCAGTATGCACATTATCATCGTAGAAGTAAAGCAGTATGCACATTACAATATTTATAGTAAATGGGGAGGAAAAGTCAAGTAATGGGACATTGTCATGGCTGCAGGGGGGAGGCTCCATTCTACCATGATTTTGTGAGGGGGAAGGGCAGCAAACTCAAAGACAACCCCGGCTGAACTATACCTCTCAACTGTCCAGATTTTAATAGAATGAATAGATTTGTACTTCTTATTTTTAGTTTGTTCCTCATAAAATTTGTGGTTTTCTGACAAATTATTTAGGAATTGTCACTAAATAATGAAAGACATTGAGTTTCAGACTTCATAACTTTCAGAAAAATGCATGCTAAAGCAAGACCTGTTATTCTAAGAACTAAGTTTATACAAGAGCAATTTTTAGTACTGTTTGTATGTTCCCCCAATATATTTGGCCTTGTCCAGATTTCCTGCGTTACCAGCTTGAGTGGTACGTGCAAATAAATTGCTTTATAGAATTAGACGTATCCAAACCTCTCAACTGTCCCCGATTTTGGCTCAAAAGGTTGCTCTCTCTCTAATAATCCCTCTACAAAATGGCAATTTTGGAAGAAAATGTGGAGGTCTTACAAGTAATAAATAACTAATAATTAGAGTTATAGATTACTTTTATTTCATAAATGCACGTAGATTCATTTATTTTGTCAGCTGCTCAAGATAGTAGTAATATTAAAAATTGTCCTTTCTTTAACAGGTTCCCAGCCATATTGTGTGGCTATTTTATATTTTTGCATCACATTTTTGGTCCATTTTTCATAAAATTGTGGTTTTCTGGCACATTAGTGGAAAATCATTAAAGAGTGAAGTTAGAAAATAATGACATACATTTGAGTTTCAGATTTCATACCCTTCAGAAAATTCATACTAATGCAAGACCTACTATTCTATTAGAAAGTTTATAAGAGCAATATTTAAATATTGTCCTTATTTTTGGGCCTTTGTCCCTCTTCTATGTATGGTGTTGTCCAGATTTCCTGCTCTGAGGTTGAGAGATATGACAAATGTGTCAGGGCCATCACAGTCAGCCAGAGACATTTCAAATTGACATACTTGTTGCACCCCCCTCCCCATATAGTGACTCTGGATGTGTCCAAGCAAAGGAAGGAGCAGTTATGCAATGTAAGTGTGCATACTATCCCCCCATCCAAGGTAGGCAGAAGTACCACAGTGGTTTTTCATCTGTCCTTGCTTGATTTTGCAGAAAGTTCTGTTTTTCTGTCATATTTGTTATATTGTTGATTTATGCTTCTTATTATTCAGAAGGTGCCCATTGCTCTGTGTTTAAGTAGCAATGCTTTCATGACCATCAGGTAAGCTTGTCTGAGATTGTAAGATGCAAGTAAGTTTTAATAAGCATACTGTTAAAGAATTACCAACATTGAAAGCCTTTTTGTTGTTGCCATTCAGAGAATACTTACATAACTATATAACGTATAAGCCTTGGGTATTGAAATGCATACGACAGTATTTGTAATAAAGGACAGGATTACAGTATTTTAAGAAGCTCATTACCTTTGTTGGAGACTTGCAGTCATCTTTGCAGGCTTTACCCATAAACTAAACAGAATGCCAATCTATCATGTGTGGTCCATAACCTGTGCAGTAATCCTTTAAGCAATGTATCTTGAGCTTGTTTCTTGTTTGCTGTTCATTTTTTACTTTGATCATGTTTTCCCCATGAAACAAGTAGATAGTTGTTGTCAGGCAGCAGGTCTTTTTTGGATAAGAAACATTTTTACAAGTGGGGATATCACAGAGATTACTACTTTCAGCATGTTACTTGGTACTTTTGTAAAGCTGAATATAAATTATAATTAGAACTGCAGTGCAAGGAGAAGTGGTTTGAGTTGAGTGCTGCTTGTTTTTTTATACTTGATTTTGACTGGCATTCCAGTAATGTATTTAAAAAGTAATTTATTTTTTCATGCCTCACAACTTTTTTGTTTCCATCTAGATATTTATTAAGCTGTCATGCAGCCAATGCATTGAAATATTTTTTTCTTCTACACTTAATTTTGTCTTGATTGGACTCTCATAATGACGGTTTGGCACCCAGGGCAGCATATTTAATTAAAGAGTCAGTTTTTGTGGTTTTGAGCATAGCTCCTCCCCTTTCTAGTTGACTACACCCCTTCCCATTGGCCCCACCCATTCATCTTTCTCCTGCAGCTCCTCTTTGATTTGAAGTCACCACACGCCACTGAACTTTATATACTGAAAAATGCTGCAGACTCCCAAAAAGAATGCTACCTAGTATGAACTATTTCTACCCACAGTTACATCAGTAAGATAGGGGCAATTAGCATTGAATCAGGAAGCATCCAGATAGCTGCTAAGCATTACGGAAAATACTAATGCAAGCTTATTAAACTTAATAAAGTCCCAGTGAAGTAACAAAAGTAAAAACACCATATTTTAGAACTAGAAAGACCATTTTTATACAATGGGACCATAAATGTATAAAAACACTTTCACATGACCCTTACTGACTGAAGAGAATGGTATACCTATATTATGAACAAATACCATATAGCAGATGCATGGAAAGATGTCAACAAAATTAACTTTGCTGTTGTTAAGAGGAAAAAAGATTTTGAGCAAAATTAGTTGATGGGTTACCATGTCAGTGGCATAGAGGGATAAAGCCCTGACTATGGTACAGATAACATATTTAAGTAAAAGCTTGGGTGTTTGTAGAAACTGACATGGAAGGTTGGGAGCACAATTGCTAGCTTGTTTATCTTAAGGTGAGAAAGGTGGTTCGTACTCGCCACACAGGTAACACCTAGCAGGAACACTAGATATTACACCCCATCAATTTTGGGCCTAATGAGTGAACTATACTGTGTGCATTTGCACAGTAAGCCAAAAGGAATTCCTCATGTGGAAGCACTCTTCCCCTCAGAGGACAGCTGTACCACAAGTCTTAGGAGCCTCATCCAGCCCAGGGATACCATGCCCCAATCTCAACAGAATGAGTGGACCAAATAGATGAGGTTAGAAGTGACACTTGGCAGGTCCTGGCTAGGGGTAAAAATAATAAATAATAATAATATTGGCTAGTATGAAGCATAAACAGATAAAGGTAGACAGATCTATGGCACAGAGGGATAGAGCCCTAATTACCATGCTGGTAACCTGAGTTCAGTTAGTGACTCAGGTGCCTGTAGGAGCTGGCTGGGGAGGATGGAAGTGGTTAACTTCTACTGACTTGCCCACATTAAGGAAAGGAAGCATTCTGCCACACAACACAGGTGACACCTATCATGAGCACTAGGTGTTATATGCAATGAATTCTAGCCTATGAATCCAGATTGTTCATTTGTACATGTAAGCTGTTTGGAATTCAGCATGTGGAGGAACACTTCCCCTTCAGGATACAGCAATAGTGGGGCTCAGAAGAGCTGCCAAAGGGGGACAGTAGTCTAAGAAGTCCCAGTGACTACCACCCAGCTCTCATCAGGAAATGGAGGGTTGACTGGCATTCCTGGGTAGTATTCACCTAATCTGGGAATGCATACTCAGGACTCTCATTCTCCCAGAAAGAATGTGCAGATCCTGTGAGGAGAAAAAAAAAACAGATACAGGTGACATAATGCCTTGTTACTGGCTTCTCAGAGGGAAAAACATTGGAGCATGTATTTGTAGGGTGTAAAACAATGAGGTTGATCAAATATTTGCAAAACTCCTTAAGCAAATGAAAATGGATATGGCACATGGCATTTATGAGGGAAAAGACAATACATTAATATTGAAAGCTTAGAAAAATGGTAAGCTGTTTTTTATATATAACAGAATAGACAAAGCCCAACTTCCATACAGAAAAATAATTAGTTGCTCATTTTTTTTGTGGATGGTCCAAAGCATGGCTCCCCATAGAAAAATGATAACTTGTTCATATTGTTTAAAGAAATGTCAATCTACGTGGCTGCTCTTTACTTACCCAAGCCTGAACACCCTTAGTATCTACTCCATGAAACCCATCTCAGTGATGCTGAACTTGCAATTTACTATTTCTTACATGAAATCACTGCTCATGCAATTTTATATATCTGTATATATATATATATATATATATATATATATATATATATATATATATATATATATAATCAGGAGGCACAAAATGGCTTGCATCCCAGCATGGAGGGGTGCAAATACACTAATTTTTGAGTATCTTCAGTGAGCTGGAGCCTAAGCAGTTTAACTCAATGAGCTGATTCCATAGTGAATTAGGCTCAGGAATTGGTAGTTGAGGTAATGTGTATGTATGTGGTACAACAAAAAGTGGAATATTTTTAAATTGTCACAAAACAATTGAACCATGATTGTGGTAAATATGTTGTGGGAAGATAAATAATTACCATATTATAGTTGTTTTTTACAGACACACACACACACACACACACACACACACACACACACACACACACACACACACCTGTAATTATTATTTTATTTTCCTTCTTCCATTAGCTGGTGTAAACATGTTCTGTTCAGTGTTTAGTAAACATAATGTTTCCATGATCTTTTTGAGTTGTTCAGAGAAATAAAATTCTGGAAAAGTAATATGAGTGAATATCAGAGAGATAGGAAAGGCTGGTATAAATATTAGGAGATAGAAATAAAAGTATGTTATCAAGATTGCAGTATTTTTTGGGATGGCTAATACATGGAAAATTACCAATGAAGGGGCAGAGGAGGTATAACAAAAAAGATGAAAGGATGTTAAAAGAGGAAGATGCAATTGTAAGGAGACAGCAGAACATGTCTTTTTTTGAAATGGAATAGATCTGCAGAAATTTTGGAAAAGTTGGTTACTGAAGTGAATATGGAAGGACGAAGGAAACTAACATCAGAAAATATGCTACTTTTATTATACAGCTGTTAATGACATAGATTCTTTTATTTTAGAAGATGTACTAAATTGTATATGGAAAATGTGGAATATAAGGTAAAGTCTAGTCCCAATACAGATTTGCTGTATCTAGGACTGTTTGTAAGCTTCTGAGCCCCCCAAGCCTTTCTGTGTTGGAAGGAAGCCTTCTAGCTTACCAGTGGGAGTGGTAAGCACTAGGTAGCCTATCTACCACAAGAGGAATGGTTTCTGGCCCAGAAATTGTAGTTTATTGAACATTTGGAGAGTTTTTCCATCCCTTTCAATTTTCTAGTTTAAAAGCCCGCATTTGCATGGGTTTGCGCTTGTTTAAGCTCCGCTCAGTGGCACCGAGCTGAGGTAAAGTATTACTGGTGCCAGAAAGTCTGCTCTTCAGTTTTTCCCTTAGATCTTGCTAGTTCTTTCTCTCTTGCACTTCAGATAGCCTAATCGCTTTGCGCTTCAGCAGTTTTTTGTAGCAATTATTATAGCACACCTAAGCGCCATCAGCACTAATTGTTCTTCACGGAAATGGCTCCAGTATTTAGTAGTTATGACCACCCCTTCTGGCATGATTAAAGGGCAGTTCCCTGTGCTTCCTTCTATTAACCTGGTGCACTTGGGCCCTCTGAGGCAGTGTAGCAACTGCCTCATGTACACAGTCAAGCCTCTCCTCTTACCCCCCCCAACACTCAGACTTGTGAGAGATGCACTTATATCACCAAATTGGAAGCTGTGCACTCTCCTGCCAAGACTGAACTAGCTGTTCAACAGGAGAAGGTCAACACCTGCACCACACCACATGGAACACATAGCCCACCAGAACATCCACTATCACAGCTCTCACATAAAAACACAAACCACACACCCACCTTCGCGGAGGCACTCAGTAGAAATTTACCCAAACATCAGAGACCTCCAAGACAGAAATGCACTTGATCAACACAACACAGAACAAAACACATGACACATAGCTCACCTTCACATTGTGCCCCTCAACCTAAGCCCCCAAGGCTAAACACCTTGCCCAATACACTAATCATAGGTGACTCAATAGTGAGGCACACAGATGTCCCACTCACTAGGTCGACTAAGGAAAAGGTAACAGTCAGCTGTCTATCAGGTGCCAGAATCCGACACATAACACATGCACTCAGGTCACTCCACAACAAGTACAAGTGGTCGACTAAGGAAAAGGTAGCAGTCAGCTGTCTAACAGGTGCCAGAATCCGACACATAACACGCACACTCAGGTCACTCCACAACAAGTACAAGTGTGACTCTGTCATTGTCCATGTGGGTGTGAATGACCTGAGATGGCCCTCCCTGGACTACATGAAAAGAGACATGGTGGAGTTCTCGGATTATGTGGCCCAGGCAGGTTTGACACAAGCCCTGAGCAATATCCTACCATCACCCAGAATGACACCGCAGTACAAACAAAAAATGATTGACTTCAACAGTTGGCTAGGTTTCGGCTGTCATTCTAAGGAGATCCAGTATCTGTCTGCTTGGGATGACATGATTGACAGACCTCGATGCTTTGCCAGAGATGGCCTGCATCTGTCACCCCTGGGTTTCCGGGTACTGGCTAAGGCTCTTGCCACCCCTATAGTGCCTTTTTTAGGTGGAGTTCCAAAGACCAAACTACCACTGTAACAGCTATAAATAAATGCAATCTGAGGGTCATACTGCTCAATGCTAGAAGTCCAAGTCTCAATATGCACTCATTCGAAGCATTCCTCAAAATAGAGAACATCGACATTTGTGCTGCAACGGATACCTGGCTTAATGTGGCAGAAAGCACCCCTGCACTACCAGGCTATAATTCATTCCATACCTTTCGGCCTCAAAACATGGACCAAAGCTCCAAAGGTGATGGTATCTTCATATTCATAAAGGATGTGCACACCTCTAGACTAGTAGCCCAGCATAATGCATTTGAGATACTTCAGGTACAACTAATATTGGGTAAGACTGTGATCCAGGTCATAGCCTACTGTAGGCCCCCAGCCATGTCCCTAAACTGTCACTCCATGTTCCTAAGCACCCTGGAATGTATCATGGTCCAACCCAACACTGTCATACTAGGAGACTTCAACTACCCCTCCATCAACTGGGAAAACTACTCAAGCACCAATGCACTGACCCAATGCTTCCTGAAATTCATCAATTCCAATGCCCTGGACCAGCTCATTCTTACTCTCACTAGAGGAAGCAACATCTTTGACCTGGTTATTACTAACATTCCTCCCTGGTTAGATCCGACCACATACTAATCACCATGGATATCCACATCTCATCCACACCCCTCGCAAAGGTAACCACCATGAAAAACTTCTCCAAAGCTGACTTTGGACTCCTAAAAACAGAGGTGGCTAACTTCACGGCATCCATGCCAATTTAAAATAGATGCATGACTGCTGAATCCTTCACCAATGCACTGTACAGACGTACATAAATGCATGGAACTAGCCATACCCAACAGAACCAAGATGCTGTCCTCCAAAAATAGGAAGCCAGTCTGGTTGTCCCCTGCTATTAATAAACTCTACAACAGAAGGAGGAAACTGTTGCAGAAAAAGATGAAGTCCCAAGACTAGAAAAATTCCCTGATTAGCCTACAAAAAAAATGAGATCCCTCATCAAAACCTCCAAAGCCATCTATGAAGTCAGAATTGCGACAGACACTAAAAACAACCACAAAGCCTTTTTTAGTTATATCAAGAATCTCCATGGCAATACCAAGATTTGATCTGAGTTACTGCACAATGGTATCTCCTGTACTGAGCCAACAGATATTGCCAACATACTGGCTGACCGATTCAGTGCCAACTTTACCCCTCCCCCCCAAAGAACCAATCTCAATACCAGAAGAATGCCAGGTGCCCTGCATTACTGTAGTACAGGTTAAAGCTGTATTGTCAAAGGCCAAGAGTAGCTACCATGGGACCCAGCAATATCCCTGGCTGTGTTCTACATGAATTATAAAGTGAACTGGCACCACATCTGTGTGCTCTGTTCACTCACAGCCTCACCTCAGGCTTTATCCCTACTGAATGGCACACTGCTACAATCATGCTTCTCCATAAAGTAGGTGTGACTACAGACCCTGGAAATTATTGCCCCATTAGCCTGATGAGTCTGTTATGTAAGGCTATGGACTGCATCATCATGGACCTAATTAACAAGGATATAGGAAATCTCCAAACTCTAGACCCTACGCAATTTGGTTTTGTGAAAGGTAGATCATGCCTGCTCAACCTCGTTGACTTCTTTGAGTCAGTCAACAGAGTGGTGGGTGATGGTAAGGCATTTCATTAACCTACCTCAATCTGGCCAAGGCCTTTGACACCATTCCTCACTCAGGAAATATTGACAAACTCACCAGACTAGGCATCAACCCATATATCATTAGGTGTGTTGTAAAAACGCATAGTGTGAAAGTAGTGGACTCCAAGTCAGACTGCTAACCAATCACAAATGGAGTCCCACAGGGATCGGTCCTGAGTCCTCTCCTGTTTGGCGTCTACTTCTCAGAAGTCCAGGCCAGTGCAAAGGGACTCTGGCTGACAAAATTCACAGATGACTGCAAGCCGGGAGCCATTATTAACTCCCCACGTAATGCAGACATCCTACAGAAAGGCCTCACTGAGACCAATGATTGGTGTTGAAACCATGGCCTTAAGCTTAATGCCAAAAAAATGCGTCATCATCCCCTTTGGGAAAAACTCAGTTCCCACTAATTACCACATTGATGGGAGCCCAATGAACACTGAAGGCATTATAAGAGATCTGAGGACAAAGGTTGACAGCAACCTCTCCCTCAACCACCACATTGCCACTATGGTTACAAAGTCCTTCTATGTGGCACATCCCATTACCAAGGGTTTTTCATCCAGGAAGAAAGAGGTCATCATTTCTCTCTACTCTTCCCTCATTAGACCAATCATAGAGTACAATGCCCCATTTGGCAAGTACCTTACTAGACACCTCCAGCAGCTGGAGAGGACACAGAAGTACTTCACGAAGAGGATCCTAAGCCTTAAACACATGTCCTACATGGACAGACTCAGAAAATCCAGGTATTCTGTGTCTCATATCGTCTACTAAGAGGCGATCTCTGCTTGACTTATAAAGCCATGTCTGACCCAGCTCTGTTACAAATGCTACATCTAAAGAAATTCCAATCCCTCCACACCACACACTCCAGAGACCTCAACCTCATTACCACAATCAACAGAACATGCTGGAGGGACAGGTTTATAACCCATAGACTTCTGTTGCTCTGGAATAGACTTCCCATACATGTAAAGCAGAGCACCTCACTAGCCCTCTTCAAGAGAAATCTTGATGAGTGGATGGGAAATAAAAAATTCAGTCTGGGGATCACTCCATTGGCTCTACTAGATAGAGGCACTGGGAACTAATGAC
Organism: Protopterus annectens; assembly: GCF_019279795.1. NCBI lineage: Eukaryota > Metazoa > Chordata > Ceratodontiformes > Protopteridae > Protopterus > Protopterus annectens. The sequence goes on from NC_056735.1 coordinate 1,282,566,374, forward strand.
AAGCGGTATAATGCCAGGGCACTTCTACGGGCTAGGCTTGTAAAGGCCCCATAGCCATTAGCCTAGTACACACCTATGAACCTATGAAATGTTAAAATAGGTGATAAAGGAAATTAAACATCAGTATGGTCATTAAAAAGGAAACTCAGCTTGTTCATTTTGTTTTATTATTAATTTCACATGTTTTTATATAGTATGTTTGCTGTTTGATGAGATTTAACATAAATTATTAGAATTTTCTTCCTATCTTATCTACCAGTAAAACCCCCTAATACTGATTTACTGTGCATTCATTCACTTACCCTGGCTAGCACCCCATATCACTCTGTGGGACAGTTAATAGTCTCCCCCTGAGATAAGCAAGGTGTTGACATACTCTTTTAGCCCATTTTAAGTGAGGGTCATCTTGATTACAGTTAGGTGTTGACCCTCTGCATCACAAGGCTGACTTGTTGACATAAATCTTTAATATATTTTATAATAATAAAAAGTAAGGAAACCCTTAGTGGTTTGGTAAGCGCAATGGATATTTAACTTGCGCTCATGGTAACACAAGTCAGTGGAACCATGATTTAGCATCTTGTCCTAAATGTGGTATGACTTTAACATCTGCTTTGAAGTATGGCACCTCAAAAATGCAACATCCCTTCCGCACCCCTCACAGTACAGAACTGTATTGTCAGGACTGAACTATGAATGTCTTCTGTATATTTTAATATGTGAAATTCATAAATGAGTAAATATAAAGGTGGTGGTCCAATTAAAGACACATTTTGTAGATTCATGACTGGATAAAGTAACCTATACTAGTAGCAAGAACCACAACATTCTGCAGCTTATTAGGTAAGTCCATACAATATGGAAAAATGATCAACTGTAGAGCAATCTAATAAAAGTAGTGCACACTAAAAGCAACTCATAAAATGGATTACCTCACAAACTTAAGGCAACATAAAGGAATAAATTATTAAGAAGTGCAAGTAAACAGCTCTGTTTAAAGAATAATGCAAGAAGATCTATATATATATATATATATATATATATATATATATATATATATATATATGTGTGCGTGTGTTAATAGAATGTATTTTACAAATGGAAGCATGCAGCCAAAGTTGCTAGGCTGCTACACAGGGGGTGTAGTGCTAATCCCATGTATAAAGACTGTGAAATAGCCGTGACTGATTATGCCTGAAAACAAATCAGACTGGAATGCATATACATTGTTATTATTTTATGGACTGGCACCTGATACAATTAAAAAAAAACAATGTCAGTTTCCTTTTTTTCAGTAGAAAGATAATCAATGCTTATTGACAAAACTGTCAGTATACAAAATATGCAATTCCTTCTGACATATCTTAAGATTATAGTATAATTACAGGGTGCTACCAGGGCTATGTATTAAAATATAAGGAAATGCATGGCACATGCCAGGAAGAACTGCAATTAGTTAAGAACTACAAACATAAAGAAGGGGACATTTATCAGAAGGAACTAATGAAAAAATCAAAGCATTGTAAAGTCCCACAATGATATTATATTTATATGATACTGAGATGGTTCCACCTTCACCAGGGGCATGCACGGCTAAAGGCCCGACTATGACCCAGCTTGCCTGAGTTTATTAGCAGCTCATGCACTGACGGCCCAAGCAAGGGCAGATGGACATGCTTATCCTGGGGTGGGAAGTGGATTGCAGTGTTTAGGATAAACCATTTTTTTTCATCTTACCTTTAAGCATCTATTGCAAGACCACCAGTTACTGGAGAGCCCACATTCTGCCTGTCAGTAGTCATCTTGGGATAACTGCTTCTGTTTTCTCCTGGTGAGAGAAAGAGTGCAGTTACATTATTTCCTGGAGACTGCTGATCACCAGAAAGCTTAATAACTGCTTTATAGGTGACAGTTTGGAATCTGTGCTTATATTCTGATCCTAGTGAAAGTAGAAGCAAAGTGCATTGATTCCTGACTCTTTCTGGTTGAAGTCTCTGTGACTAGCACTTGCTCTAAAACCTGCTGGAAAGCACCTGGAAGCCTTAAACTAATACAAGCACTTAACCCTCCTTGTTAATAAGGAGAAATTAATTGTAGGCACTAAACAGTCTAGGTAAGGGAAAACAGCTCTTGTACTTTACAAAAAAAAGACACCTAATCAGGCATGTCCAAGGGTCAGCTTCCTGTGATTTCTCCTGTCCACCTGCTGAATCTGGACATACTGGGGCAATGCAGCAATTGCCTCATGTACACAGACAACGCTCTCCTCCTACCACCCAACACTACAACATGTGAGAGATGCACTTACATAGCCAAACTGGAAGCAAAGCTGTCTACAGCCAAGATTGTGCCAGACAATCAAGAGAATGTTAACACCTGCACTTCACCTCAAGCAACGCATAGCTCTTCAAAACCCTCACTACCAACACCCACACATAGCAACACTAAACCCACATATGCAGAGGCCCTTAACATTAACCTGGCCAAGCAACAAGGACCTTTGAAGCTGAAACGCAAACAAACACCAATCACAACTAAAGTATCACATAGCTCACAATACCAGTGTGCCACCCAACAACAGCCTCTAAGGCAAGACAACGTGCCCAACACTTTAGTCATAGGTGGCTCTATAGTCAGGCACACTGACATCCCACTCACCAGGCTGTACAAGGAGAAAATTACTGTCAGCTGCCAGGATCTGCCACATAAAGCATGCACTCAAGTCACTCCACAACAAGTACAAATACAACTCTGTCATTGTCAATGTTGGAATGAATGACTTGAGACGTACCTCCCTGGACTACATGAAAAGAGACATGGAAGAGCTCTCAGATCATGTGGCCCAGGCAGGTATGACCCTAGCCCTGAGTAGTATCCTGCCTTCACCCAGAATTATACCACAGTGTAAGGACAAAATGACTGACTTCAACAATTGGCTAAGCTTCTGGTGTCATTCAAAGGAGATCTAGTATCTGTCTGCCTGGGACGACATGATCGACAAACCACGATGCTTTGCCTGAGATGGTCTGCACCTGTCACCCCTGGGATTCAGGTTACTGGCTAAGGTTCTTGCCACCCCTATAGTGTCTTTCTTGGGCAAGGCTCAAAGGACATAACCACCACCACAACAGATACAAGTATGCAAAATCTGAAGGTAATGCTACGCAATGCTAGAAGTCCAAACCTCAAAATGCACTCTCTTGAGGCACTCCTAAAAATGGAGAACATTGATATCTGTGCAGTAATTGAGACCTGGTTCAAGTCTCCAGAGTGCACCCCAGCAATACCAGGCTACAACTCTTACCACACTTTTTGGCCACCAAACCAGGACCAAAACACTAAAGGAGTGTTCATATACAACAAGGATATTCACACCTCCAGGCTAGTTGCCCAACACAATGCATTCCTAATTCTCCAGGTGCAACTAACACTAGGTAAGACTGCAATCCAAATTGTAACTTACTACAGATCCCCCACCATGCCCCAAGATTTTCACTATACCTTTCTAAACATACTGGAAAATATTAAGATACAACCAAACACTCTAATACTGGGTGATTTCAACTACCCTGCGATTAACTGGGAAAACTACTCGTGTACTAACACCTTTGCCCAGTGGTTTTTGGAATTCATAAATTTCAATGCCCTGGATCAACTAATCCATAGTCCCACCAGAAGCTGCAATATCCTGGACTTGGTCATTACCAACATGGGAAATTAATGCTCCACACTAGTGTTCACCCCCTAATTGGTTAGGTCTCACCATAAGCTAATCACCTTTGATATCCACATCTCACCCCCACCCCCAGTAAGGAAACATCTGTAAAAAACTTCTCCAAGGCCAACTTCATGCTACTCAAGTCAGAAATGACAAACTTCATGACACCCATGCAGACGGAAACTGAAAGTTCGACTGCCTAATACTATACTAAAGCACTGTGCAAGCTCATCCACCCGTGTATGAATCGTGCCATCCCAAATAGAACCAAGACGCTCTCCTCCAGAAAAAAAGGAAGCCACTCTGGTGGTCCCCTGTCATAAACAAACTATACAAAAGAAGGAAGAATCTGTTGCAGAAAAGAGGAAAATCTCAGGATGCAAAAAACTCCCATACCAACCTCAGTAAGAAGCTGAGATCTGTCATAAAATCCTCCAAAGCTAGTTACGAAAATAAAATTGCCAAAGATTCCAAAGACAACCACAAGGCAATCTATAGCTATGTCAAGAATCTAAATGGCAATGCCCAGATCTGCTCTGAGCTACAACAGAATGGCATTAAATATACTGATCCCAAGGACATTGCCAATATCCTGGCAGATTGATTCAATGGCAACTTCATCCCCCCTCTCACCCCCTAAAGGACCCATCTCAATACAGAAAGATTGCCAAATTCTGGTAATCACAGCCACACAGGTAAAAATTGCACTCTCCATAGCTAAGAATACAGCATCCATGGGACCAGACGACATACCGGGCTGTATACTACATGAAGTACAAAATTAGCTGGCACCTCACCTAAGTGTCATGTTTAATCATAGACTCACCTCAGGCTTTGTGCCCACTGAGTGACACACAACTAGTTATCCCACTCCACAAGTGGGGATCCACCTTGGATCCTGGGATCTGCCATCCAATCAGTCTGACGAGCCTGATCTGCAAGGCCATGGAACGTATTATCATGGAACTTATAAACAACGACATTGGCAATCTTGAAACACTCGTCCCCCACCCAATTCGGATTCATGAAGGGCCGTTCGTGTCTCCTGAACATGACTGACCTCTTCAAATCAGTCTCCAGAGCTGTGGATGAGGGTAAGGCAGTCCACACAGTCTATCAGGCCTTCAACACTATCCCCCACTCTGGAATCATAGATATACTTACTAAGCTGGGTATAAATCCCTATGTCACTCAATGGGTTGCCAACTGGCTTACTGACAGAACCCAGACTGTAAAAGTAGCCGACTCCAAATCCATCTCCAGACAAGTGACAGGTGGAGTACCTCAGAGTTCAGTCCTGGGACTGCTCTTGTTTAGCATCTACTTCTCTGAAGTACAGGCCAACACTGAGGGACTCTGGCTAAAAAAGTTCGCACATGACTGCAAACTGGGAGCCATTATTGAATCCCCAAATGATGTGGATATTCCACAAAAGGGCCTTACAGAAACAAATGCTTGGTGCCAGAGCCATGGACTCAAGCTCAGTGCCAAGAAGTGTATAGTTATCTCCTTTGGGAAAAAATATGTACCCATGAATTACCAAATAGGTGGCAGTACACTAAACACCGAAAGTGTGATAAGAGACTTAGGAAATTAGGTGGACAGTGGTCTCACCTTTGATAACCACATCACCACAACAGTCAGGAAATCCTTCTATGTGGTACACCTCATCACTAAGGAGTTTTCATCCAGAAAAAAGGAGGTCAATATCCCACTGTACTCATCCCTCATAGAGTACAACGCCCCGTTTGGTGTGTACCTCACAAGACATCTGCAGCAACTAGAAAAGCCGCAGAAACACTTCACTAAAAGAATCACAGGCCTAAAGCAGTTGCCCTATGCTGACCAACTAAAAAAACTCCAGCTATACTCTGTCGCATATCGTCTACTCAGAGGCGATCTCTGCTTAACATACAAGGCCTTGTCAAACCCAGAGCTGTTAGACATGCTACACTTAAAGACATTCCAATCCATCAGAGTCACCCACTCCAGGGACCTAAACCTTATCATCACAATGAACAAAACATACTGGAGGGATAGGTTCCTGACCCAGAGACTCTCCATATTATGGAATAGACTGCCCACACATGTCAAGCAGAGCACATCGTTGGCCCTCTTCAAAAGGAACCTTGATGACTGGATGGGAGATAGGAAATTTACTCCAGAAATCACATCAGACAGGGGTCCAGGGAAGTAAATATTGTGGGGAGAAATAACCAGGGAATTGTTATTGTTAGGCTTGTATAGGCCCTAGGCCCGATAGTCTAGTACCAACCAATGAACTTATGAACCTATGATTGGTGGGTCTCAAAACCTTGGCAAAAGTTTTAGATCTGCAGAGAAAACCCTTCTGGGTTACAAACTAAAAGCCAGAGAGGTCATGTCTGGTCAGGTCTGAGGGTGGGGACATCATCCTGCCCACACCTCATTGTCATCCGTGTCCCAGTAAGCCCATAGCATAATGGGAGGGCTTAGGGCCATAACTCAGTTGATAAGAGTTGTTTCCCCAACAGACAGCTCTGGTGACTTTTTGACTCACTTCTTCATCAAGTTATGATAGTTTCCAGCTGAGGGGATGGGCAAACCTATTTCAGAGGGTAGAAATTCTAGATGTCTTTATACCTAATAAAGAGGAAATTAGGATTTATAGAATATAAAAGAATCACCCAGCATAGATGCCAGACAAGCAATGTTATAGCAAGCCCTACCATTAAAAATCTCTCTCTCTCTCTCTCTCTCTCTATATATATATATATATATATATATATATATATGGGATCCGTACAGATGCTGGACTGCATCTTTCACAGAATCCCAATTTGGTCAACATAATTCACCTCAGAGTGAGAATATTTGCTTTTTCGGTGAAAGCTTTCGTAAAATTGTAACTCAGTGTGGTAAGTTTGGACTTTTGAACTTTTGTTCAAAAGTCCTGATCTATATATATATATATATATGTATATATATATATATATATATATATATATATATATATATATATATATATATATATATGTATATATATATATATATATGTATATATATATATATATATATATATATATATATATATATATATATATATATGTATATATATATGTGTGTATATATATATATATATATGTATATATATATATATATATGTATATATATGTATATGTGTGTGTGTGTGTGTGTGTGTGTGTGTGTGTGTGTGTGTGTGTGTGTATGTGTGTGTGTGTGTGGTTTACAAAATCTTGAAACCATAATATCAAAAGTCTGAAATGTTGAAAACCACAATATTAGTCTTCCGGACTTGTCCTTCCTGCATAGCCCTTATTAGCATTTCCTTCCAAGTCTACAATGCTAGAAAGCTTCAGTATTTAAGATTTTCCATCCTTGTGGTCTTTAGAGTTTCAGTCATAGGATTTTATAGTTATAGATTTGATTTTCAGGATTTTTTTTTCAGTATTACCATAGTACACATATAGATATAGTGATAGATAGATAGATAGATTGATTAGATAGATAGATAGATAGATAGATAGATAGATAGATAGATAGAGAGATAGATAGATAGATAGATACACATATATACTCATATATATATATATATAGGGTGCATATTGCTTTCTCGAACAAGCAACATATCGAAGTGCAACTACTTATCAAGCACAACTGTTCAAAATTCACTATAATGAAAAGTGAAATGATAGTAAAATCTTTTGTATTTGTATTTTTATTTATTTTTGCCCCCCCCCCCCCCAACACCCCTGCTGAATATATACTAACTATGAGGTCAAGAACTTGTCAAAACTAAAAAAAAAGCCAGCAGAGCAAATCAGACATGCTGGCTTTTCTTGTGGTCAAGATCATTGTGTAGTGGGGATAAGGACATTTTCCCTTTCTCAACTGTATTGTGACCTTGGAGTTGGTAAATATAATTAGCAGGTGGTGTGGTGCTTGCGCCCTGCAAAACGAAAAGAAAAGAGTTTCCTGTAGATTTATCATTCAGTACAGTGCATTTTGACTAATAAAGTGCATTTCAGTATGTTACTTGCTTGATAAAAGAACATAAAGCCCATACATACATATGCTATATCCTGCCATATACTGCTAGAAATCTTCAAATGAAAATAAGAGCACAAGAAACAGATCAGAACAAAAGCTAATCAAAAGAATACAATAAAGTCTAAACAAGCTAACAAACCTCATAAGAAAAAGAGAGGGACTAGTGATTTGTGGCGGCTTGCAAGTGAAAACATTCCAGTCTCAAAAAGTGTCTAGAGAATTATTTGCATCCCTATAATTCCAGTAGGTCTTCTTTATCAATTTAGCAGTGTCTCCTTTGTAGAACATCAAGCAATTGGGTTTAGTTTTCTCTCATCCAGTTGCTTCAAGGCATCACCCAGTCCATAGCTGTTAGCCCCTTTGCAGAGGTGGTACAAGTAGTCGTAGTCAAAGCCAGAGGGGAAATAAAATTGGGTTTCAAACTGGCTACCTCTTCCTTTGTGTTTTTGATGTCCCACATTGAAAGTGGTTTAATTAATTTTGCTCAATAATTTACATGTATGCATTTCTAATATGATTGTTTCAGGAGTACTGCGGTTACCATTATATTTATGGGTTACAATTCATTATTCATGGATTGTTAACTGTGAAATATGTATCCTGTGTCCTGCAGTAACTCTCAGTACTGGGACAGTGAGAGAATTGTTCATCCTAATACAGTACTGTGAGCATTGTACAAGGGAAGACTTCTCCACAGTACAGTCATGACTGTTACATTAGGGAACCCTATGAAATAAAAACAGCAGAGTTTCTATACAGGGGTATGCATATATTTTAACTTATTTTGAGGAAATGCTGCCATTATTTTGCTTCTAAGTAACAAATCTGAGATAAAAAGTGCTTTGTAGGTCTGAAAGATATGAGAGGGTACCTGGAAACTGGAAGCATTGACTGTTAGTTTGCCTGAAAGTACAAGATTCATTGTGTGTACAGGATAAATATTGCTGTATTTTGTTTACAGTGCTTTCAGACAAAAGATGAGGGGATGGCTTGCTGTTTTCATAGAATCTAAAGTTATTTCACAATGGGATCCGGATCTGTTTGTTGTAGCAAATCTTGGATTTATTTATTTTAAATGAGTGTTGTGTATTGCAGAACCAAAATGCTATGAGAATATCGCAAACTTGTATAGGCTCAAGGAGACAAGAAAATATAAAAACTGTTGGTTTATTTAAAAGAATTAGTTTAGTGCTTTCATCTAAAAATTATAGACTTCTTCAGAACCCAGAATAAGGTAACCTGACAGTTTAAATACTCTACTCAACCAATCAAATGTACACAATAATACATTATTCATAATCCAAACAATTCCACTGACGTCATATCCTATATATAATAAATAGTAATACCTTATAAAATTGTTAAATATCAAAATAGATATATTGTTAAAAAATTATTTTTAAAAAAACAAAGTCAAAAACCAAGGGCTAGAATTCCCTTATATCCTAGCTTGTAACACCAACTTAATGGAAATGTGTTCATTAATGCCCGGTGATGTGGTAGCATTTAAAAGTATTTGCCATCTCACCTATTTTTCACCTAACAATGTTTTCAGATTGTTTCCTCTATTAGACTGACTCAAAACTTCTAATAGGGCAAATTTAAAAGTGGAACAACCCGCACTGTCCCTAATGTGCCTAAATAGTGCATTATTTACATCCTCTTTCCTGATAGCATACAGGTGATCATATATTCTGTCTTTAAGATGCCTCCCAGTTTTACCCACATAAAAACTGGGGCAAAATAAATAACATTTTGTGTTTGACAATTCCCTTTTCTAAAGCAAATTCTGATTTTATTTTTGTTACCAACCACCAGGGACATATCTTCCAAAATGGCAAAACATTGGTTACAATGTCCGCACTTTTTCATACCACCCTTATCATTGTATATATGCGATTTAACACTCTGAAATTTCTTTTTCAAATTACATCCTATTCTGTGCACAAATTTTGGCTCATCCCCCACTAATGTAAAACCCCCCTTGTCACACCTAAGTATATTCCAATTATTTCTTATAATCTTTTTAACTTGCCCATTAAATGGCATTACACGTGCTCTGCTGTACTCATTGACCACTTTCTCTGTCTCTGGGCAATTACTGTTCCTTGCATCCACCCCTAACAAGGGCTTGTATTTCTTTCCCCACTCACTACTAACATATGTGATGGCATCTTCCACTACAAGGGATGGATAACCTCTCTCCTTAAACATGGTACCTATATATTCAAGTTCTCGTATCATGTCATAATGATCCGAGGTCATGCGAGCCGCTCATATGAATTGTCCTTTCACAATGTTTTTCTTCTTATTTATTATTAAGTGTAATGACAGCCAAATGTGTAAATTGTTGAAGGAGGTAGATAGTTTAAATGCATGCATTACACGTGACCTTTTATTTGATCAATGGAGTACGTTATATGACAAACAATTTAAGTTTGCAGATAGCAATAATCAAAAGATCTTTATGAGAAACTGTGCCAAATTGAAGGGGAATTTGAAGCAGTACAAGGATGGCAATGCAAACAATTGGAATAAGATAAGTAAAATCACTAGGACTCAGGGGGATACAGTTTGGCACTCTAGTGTACAAGTCATGGAGCCTAGACATTGGCAAGAAGAATTCAAGTCTTTTTTAGGGAAGGAAACTCATTGGGGGGACAACACTGGAATAAGAGGGGACAACAAATGGAGACATCAACCACCCATACACAGAGGGAACATGGGGAGTTGGTAAATGCATTAAACAATGATAGAATTATTAAATATAATAAGGTCAGATATGGTAAGGGGAATTTTTATATTTATAATTACACACCATTACAACTGACAAATGACCATTTTGCATTATTTAGGAAGGGTATTAAGTTTGTACCCAATACCAGTTTCAATATAGTTGACAATATTATAGAATTTAAACTATTTTTACGGAAGTTAAACCTGTCCATTCATTTTAAAGGGGTTGAAGAACACCATTTTAAAACATCACTCCATAAAAGAAGTGCCTTTACCCCTCCCTTGAATCCCACACTGGCTAGCCTTGATAATGTAGTAGTGGATCAATTATACCGGTACTTGGATAACAGTAGACATCAGAAAATACACTACACCAACAAATCAGAAAATGGATGCAGACTGGCAGAAAAACACGTCTTTAATAAAACTCAGCTTAAAAACAGTTTGGCTAACAAGTGAATAGCTTGAACAGCTTAAACAGCGTGTAAATAAATTTACTATATACGCTCAAAAAGACAGAGGAAGTTTGTCATTCAGGACAAACAAAAGCACTTACTTACTTGTTCATTGTTTTATTTAATTCACTTTTTGAGCATATATAGTAAATTTATTTACACGGTGTTTAAGCTGTTCAAGCTATTCTTTACATGAAACTGTTTTAAGCTGAGTTGTTTGACTGATTAGAAAATATACTACAACCTTAGTAAGGAAGAATATGATACTATGCATGCGTTATGTAGTAATCAAAATATTAGAATAATGCATCCAGATAAGGGAGGAGGGGTAGTTTTATTTGAGACTAATGATTATTTGAATGAGATGCAACTCATAATGCAGGACTCTGATAAATATGAGGTGTCTTCAATCAATGAAGTAAATATAGCTTATCAACAAATTGATGCCCTTTTGGAAGAATACTTGGTAGAGGACAGAATAGATGGTGAACTATATCAATTTCTTAGAGTAGAACATCCTATATTAGCCACCATGGTAGGAATTCCCAAGATTCGCAAGGATGTGTTCCATCCCCCATTTAGACCAATAATTTCAGGAAGTAAGTTCAAAACTTTCCCATTTGGTAAAGTGGTAGATTGTTGGTTGAAATTCATTTGTGGGAAAGTGGAACATATAGTTAAAGATTCTTGGGACTTTCTTGGCAGGTTGACCCCCACATTATGGAAACAAAATCTTATTTTGGTCACTATAGATGTGGTCGACTTATTCTCCTGTATCCCTAGAGTTGAAGGGATGGAGAGGTTTGTCAGCAGTATCAGGAGATATAGTAGCCTTGATTGGGAGAAGATCACTCTCATAAGTGATTTTATGAGTATTGTATTAGACTACAGTTTTATTTTCTTGGAGGGGGAATACTATAGGCAAAGTAAGGGAGTAGCTATGGGGGCCGCTAGTGCTCCTCTTTATGCCAGTCTTGTGTTGTTGGATTGGGAAAATTAGGTTATTTTCAACAATAGGTACAACCAACACATTAGATGTTATGTCAGATAACTGGACAATGTATTTATTTTGTGAGATAGAAGTATTAGTGAAATTGAGACATTTATTGAGTATATTAACATGTCCAGTTTCTTTCTGAAATTCACACATCATGTAAGCAAGTAAGGTATCTCATATTTGGACACTTACATTTCTCTGACTACTACTGGGTTTAAGTCCCGAATTTTCAGGAAAGATATGTTTAGCAACTCCTATTTGGAGTATAGTAGTTGTCATCCCCTCAGGCAGAAGAAAAACATTGTGAAAGGACAATGCATATGAGCAGCTCGCATGACCTCGGATCATTATGACATGATATGAGAACTTGAATATATAGGTACCATGTTTAAGGAGAGGGGTTATCCATCCCTTGTAGTGGAAGATGCCATCACATATGTTAGTAGTGAGTAGGGAAAAGAATACAAGCCCTTGTTAGGGGTGGATGCAAGGAACAGTAATCCCCCAGAGACAGAGAAAGTAGTCAATGAGTACAGTAGAGCATGTGTATTGCTATTTAATGATCAGACAGGGCAAGTTAAAAAGATTATAAGAAATAATTGGAATATACTTAGGTGTGACGAGGGTTTTTTTACATTAGTGGGGGATGAGCCAAAATTTGTGCACAGAATAGGATGTAATTTTGAAAAAGAAATTTAGAGTGTTAAATCACATACATACAATGATAAGGGTGGTACGAAAAAGTGCAGACATTGTAACCAATGTTTTGCCATTTTGGAAGACATGTCCCTGGTGGTTGGTAACAAAAATAAAATCAGAATTTGCTTTAGGAAAGGGAATTGTCAAACACAAAATGTTATTTATTTTGCCAAGTGCACTGGATGCCCCAGTTTTTACGTGGGTAAAACTGGGAGGCGTCTTAAAGACAGGATATATATAAATATATATATATATATATATATATATATATATATATATATATAGATCACCTGTATGCTATCAGGAAAGAGGATGTAAATAGTGCACTATTTAGGCACATTAGGGACAGTGCGGGCTGTTTCACTTTTAAATTTGCCCTATTAGAAGTTTTGAGTCAGTCTAATAGAGGGGGCAATCTGAAAACATTGTTAGGTGAAAAAGAGGTGAGTTGGCAGATACTTTTAAATGCTACCACACCACCAGACATTAATGAACACATTTCCATTTAGCCGGTGTTACAAGCTAGGATATAAGGGAATTCTAGCCCTTGGTTTTTGAATTTGTTTTTTTAAAAATAATTTTTTAACAATATATTTTCATATTTAATAATTTTATAAGGTATTACTATTTATTATACATAGGATATGACGTCAGTGGAATTGTACTGGATTATGAATAATGTATTATTGTGTAGATTTGATTGGTTAAGTAGAGTATTTAAACTGTCAGGTTACCTTATGCTGGATTCTGAAGAAGTCCATCATTTTTAGATGAAAGCGCTAAACTAATTCTTTTAAATAAACCAACAGTTTTTATAATTTCTTGTCTCCTTGAGCCTATACAAGTTTGTGGTATTCTCGTAGCATTTTGGTTCTGGAGTGTTGTCTATTAACAGTATGAAGGCTAACTAAGGATGGAATCGAAGACTGCAGGATGAGGGAATATGCATAAGGTGAATTTTGTGAGGGACTGTGCAGGAAGTATGGGTATGTATTGGTGTTTAGGTGAGAATAGCAGAGTTCATGTGAAAAGCAAGAAGAGAGAGGGCTAATTATATTTTCTTGGAGATATTTATGTAGAGCCACAGCTGGCTTGGCTCATCTAGTGCCCAATGTCAGTCCCTGATCTGATACCCCACCTCCGCAGCTCTTCTAGTGAAAAGCACAAAAAAAAAATGCTTCCATTGTTTGGCACTGAAGTGCATTTCTTATTTCTGTATCAGCAAAAAAAAAATGCACACAAAATATATACACAAAACAAGGTTACAGTAAGACTGAGGAGAATAACTCTTTATTAAAGAAGAAGAAAAAAAAACACTAATAATTATTAGTTGATGGTTATAGAAGAAGCACGTTACAGAGATGAGTAAGTAGTTTTAACAATTAAACCAACAGAGAAAAGACGTAAGATATATTGAACATTTTCAGTAACTATGCAGAGCTATAAAAGTACAGGTTACATAAATGCCTCATTTGCATTATACATGTTACAGACATGGATAAAGATATTAAATATTCAAGAGTGAGAGAAGAGATTAAGATATTTAAGAACAATCAACAGTAAATAGACTGAGCTACTACAGAGCAGGCTACATTAACAGTGGCTTCTTGGTTTTAGCTTATATACAGTGTTCATAGATAAGTGACTTAGCTGCTCTAGGTTGGGTAAAAGAGATGCTATGAGCAGTTTGTAAGTACAGTACAATGGCAGTAAATAAATACAGGTATAGTCAGGTGAAAGACTGAGGAACAGAGTAAAGTAGGTTGGATAAGGTGTGAGACAGAGAAGGTTTAACAGAGGTAAAAGGGTGTCAACAGAAGGTTCATAAGCAAAAAGTGGGTACCTAGAACAAGTGTAGATAATAGATGTCAATAAGCAACTACAGTTTCATATCAGCTTGTTCTTTAAGAGACCCTGTATATTTTCTATGCTGAATGACTCTTGCAGCTAAAATAATGCATTTTGCTGAGGCCAAAGTAGACAGCAAAATTAATTTCTTAAGATGTTTAAATCACTAACAACTAAAACAGATGACAAGATATATAACAGAACTACTTACGTAAATATGGGAATGAAGTCGAAGACATGAATCAAAAAGACCAATGACTGAGATGTTCATATTTGTTCATTAGCAATTCGTTTAGCAAGATTAAACATGTTAGTGTGCACTACTCTGCATGACGCACATATTATTTTTTGGTACGCACGTATTATCGCAACAACATTTTCACGGTTGCAAAATGTGCATACCTCCACAGATATGACTGCATGACCCACTGCAAACTGTCATTCTTACTCCTTGCTACATATCCAAACATTTACATGATTTTTATGAAGAGGAACAATTTCAGAAATCCTCTTCCCATTTTGCATGCATTACACACACACGCTTCAGGGATCATGACTTCTTTCCAGCTGTCGCTTGCATTACTTTCAATTTATACTTTGCAATTGTCAGACAAGCAAAATACGGACAAGGAGAAATTGCTGTAGGTAAACTGCTGTATTTGTAACTATTGCTTTAACCAATGTTCAGCCGAAGCACTGGATTCTTACTGATTTCACATGAGAAGGGTGCATGATGTTGACAGCTGATTTCGTGCTCAGTTTTAACTGAGAAAGTTGGTAGCACTGATGTCTCTTGTTTTGTGAAGAGGTATGTTCTGATAAAGAGACATTGTGGTACACCGATGTTTGATGTTATTCATGGTGTAATGATGTGGATTACTCATTCCGTGGTACGCAAACAAATGAATCACAGTAGTGTGACAACATGTGCTGCCACGACAAAAATGTGTAGCAGGCAGACTTGAAATAACAGAAACTCTGTGAGGGAAGTGCACACACAAATACGAGCAGTATGTTTTCTACATTTTATTCACTACATAAAAAAAGAGGGTTGTGGTACAACAACAGATATTACATAACATTTATACAGCATTAATGACCCAATTGCATGATCGTGAAGCAAATGGTCTGGCCGTTAAAAATGTGGTTGCGATAATACGTAAGTACCTATTTTTTTGCTAAAATCAAGTACAGGCAAGCACTGCCAAAAGAAGAAGCTCTGGCCATGCATATATCAAAATTTCATTTCAGGAAGTATAACACTGGTTTACTGCTATGTTTGGTTGCCAGGCAACCACTGGTAGCTGTTAAAACTATTTAGTATAACTATAGGTGTTTACTAAGTTGTGTCTGTTTTTGCACACAATACACCCACACTAAACATATTAAAAAAATATGGGAAACAAACAGAAAATAACAGGCTTTTTGCCAAACATTTTGGATGTCTCCTTTACCTCTTTATTGGTTTGTACATGAATTGTCCATAATCACAATAACAGATAAAAGAAGGTATCCACAGTACTTAATCTCCACGGCACATTGAACTAATTTAATCCTGTTTGTGATGTCATGATACAGACTTGAGAAACCGATGCTGTTTCTTAGTCATTTTATAACATGTTGTGCTACGCAAATATGCACTGTATAAGATCAAGCACACTGCACTGTTGGGTAAAAACTGTAATGCTGTATACTGAAATGTCATATTTTACTGAATTGTTACAACAGATGTATTACCGTCTAGTATGTCATATTATTTCTTAGCATTACATATTAAATATGTAATTATAAGTATCTCAGAACAAAAAAACACTAATGCATTCTTTTTTTTTTGCATGAAAGCCTTATTTTTTTCTGCATGAAAGCCTAATCATGAAAGGGATAAGAAACACCCTGTTAAATTTTTTATGAGAAAAAGAATGAAAGGATCTGCAATGAGCTTTTGTTTCATTCTTGTTTGTCTATATGAGCAACTGAGTACTTTGGAAACCTTACAAACTGATTCCTTGATGGTTTTGTATTTCACCACTTGTCTGCCTCCCTGCATTCACCTACTATTCAATCTTCTCTCTTTTCCTTTCTGCATGAGTGCACTGTGTGCATAAACCTTGTTGATATGTGACTGTAGCATGCCTTTTCAATGTATAGATTTGTACTGTTGAATTGAATGCCAAATGATACTTGGAATTAAAAGGGTTAGCCTTGGGTAATTATTTACGTGTTTTTAAGTTTTTTTAGTCTACATGAGCTCACGGCCTGTTTTTTTTTTGTTTCCAGTCCAATTTCCTAATTTCTATTTGAGAAGTGAGTTACCTTTCAAAATAAGAGAAAAATGCAGCATAACCCTGGCAGTATAATAAGCATTTTTTTTCCAATACCATAGATGTTTTATTTTAATCTGATAGCACTGATACTAAGTTAATTGCACACAAATTTATAACTGTTCCTTGATGACTATGCATCTGAGAAAGCAAAGCTTTTTAAAGGCAATAAATTATGAAAATGTTAGCAGAAGTGAATACTGCTGCATACTAGTCTTGCTGCATTGCTCAGCAACTCCCTCTAAAATCAGCTTGCTCCCCCAAACAAGCACATACTGCTCCCCTCCTCAGACTTATGTCTTCTGACTTAAACCCTTCCCATCTCCTTTGCTATTGTCTTACAGTTCTTATATCACTTTTTATAGCAAAATGTTCCACTTATCCTGCATCCTTTCTAAGAACATCTGCCCTTTGCTTCCCTTTTGAATGTTTTCCTTCCAGATTAACACTGGTTTTCTTATTTCTCCACCTGTTGTATCAAAAAGGTAAAGTTTATGTTTTATGTATTATTATGAAGTAATTATATACCTCTTCCATACTATCACTCTCTCCTTGCAGCCAAGGAGTACATAGCTATGTTTCATAGTATGATCACGTACCATTTTTTTCCAGTCCGAGTTTCATCTCCTAGCACTCTGCTTCACTCACAAATATTTTCACATTTCTCACTTGTGTCTGCTATATATGTATATATATATATATATATACATATATATATATATATATATATATATATATATATATATATATATATATTAATATACACACACACACACACACACACACACACACACACACACACACACACACACACACACACAAACACACACACACACACACACACACACACACAGACACATACACACACACACATATATATATGTATATGTGTGTGTGTGTGTGTGTGTGTGTGTATATATATATATATATATATATAGTAGAAACCACCAAGCCCCAAATTATGTAGAATCCACAAAGTGGCGAGCGTGGTGGTGTTGCGTTCCAAGAATAAATGTGTGTACCAATCCAGGCAAAGATGAAAGAGTTACAACAAAGTCCAAAAGCACTTTCACATCATCAGGCTACACTCATTACCAACCCCAAACCAAATAATAAAGTCCACTATCAAACCATGAATACTTCTAGGCGACTGCTTTCCTTATATACATCAATCTCCCATCAGTAAAAGAAAAAACCATTCGTTCAACCTTTTTTTATCATGTGTGTGGCTTTCACGCAATACAGAGCCGCTTCATCAGACAAACAACAATGCTCTGTAAGAGCTCAATTTTAAAATACATTGGAGGAAGTCACTCCTACTAACTTCCTGGTATGCTGTGCTAAAGCATTTAAAGTGACAGTGCAATAAAAAGTTTATGTTTTATGTATTATTATGAAGTAATTATATACCTCTTCCATACTATCACTCTCTCCTTGCAGCTTGACAGTGCAGTTGGTTCTGCCGCGAATATGGACGTTGCTTTTTTGCATGTGTCTTGTACATTATTCAATTTTGACCTTTTGGATTTGTATATGAGAAGAGCTATTTCGATGTGCTTTGTCGCTTAGACATTATGTTAGCTTGAGTATGTTATTCGTAAGAAGTTTTAATCTAAGTGTGATCTGTACAACACGTTGGGCCGTAACAATGGTGTTATGTGTTGTTAAAATGAAGTTTCTTTGAGTCCTATTTGTATTTATAACATTGCTATTATGAATTATTTGATTTTATATTATCATTTGATTTTATTATTGCACTGTCACTTTAAATGCTTTAGCACAGCATACCAGGAAGTTAGTAGGAGTGACTTCAATGTATTTTTAAAATTGGAGCTCTTACAGAGCATTGTTGTTTGTCTGATGAAGCGGCTCTGTATTGCCGTGAAGCTCGCACACATGAATAAAGAAGGTTGAACCGAATGGTTTTTCTTTTACTGATGCTGGATTTGTACAAGGAAGCAGTCTGCTAACAGTTTATATGGTACAACAGAGTTTAAGGAACCTAATGGTGTTTGTCTCTCTATGGAGATTGGATGTATATAGAGGCAGCTCGCCTAGAAGTATTCATGGTTTGATAGTGGACTACAGCCTAAACACAAGGTACACTGAGGTTGGTCTAAACAGACTGTTGCAGCTACTATATCTATCTTTATTCCGACAAGTGGTTGGTAATGAGCTTGTAGCCTTTGATGTACGAAAGTGCTTTGGCAGGACTTTGTAAGCACTTCATCTTTGCCTGGATTGGTATACACATTTATTCTTGGAGCCTTTTCTTACCACGTGCTCGTCACTTTGTGGATTCTATATATATATATATATATATATATATATATATATATATCAGACACAAGTTAAGAAATGTGAAAATATTTGTGAGTGAAGCAGAGTACTAGGAGATGAAATTAGGACCGGAAAGAAATATATATATATATATATATATATATATATATATATATATATATATATATATCCGAAAGTTCACTTACACAACTTTCATACCATGAGACGAAAAGGCTGACAACCGCAGAGCACATACATCCCGGAACATTAACTTCCTACTTCCCACTCCGAGTAAGTAACTGCTTGGCCACCCTGCTGAACTTTGCCCTTTACTCCCACGGTAGTGCGATCTTGGAGTTGGTATATTTAGTTAGGGGGTGTGGGCGGCATGGGGGGTGAAGCCCCCCCCACATGGGTGGGTTTACTTTCCTTTGATTTTACTATTTTTTCAGGATGGCCAAGTGGTTACTTACCTGGAGTGGGAAGTCAATGTTCCAGGATGTTGGTGTTCCGTGGTTGTTGGCCTTTTCGTCTCACCTAACTGTAAGTCAATTAAGTGAACTTTAGATTTACTGAAGTAGATACTTTTGCAGCCTCTCAAGTTGTTACAGGTGTCCAGTGAGGTGCATGCCAGATGAGGCATTGTACTCTATGATTGGCTTAATGAGGGGAGAGTAGAGGGAGACAATGACATCTTTCTTCCTGGATGCAAAACCCTTAGTAATGAGATGTGCTACATAGAAGGACTTTCTGACCACAGTGACAATGCTGTGATCAAAAGAGAGGTTGCTGTCAACCTGTGTTCCCAGATCTCTTATAACTCCTTCTGCATTCAGTGGACTACCATCAATGTAGTAATTCATGGGAAACGGGTTTTTCCCAAAGGGGATAACAACATATTTTTTTATGTTGAGCTTAAGGCCATGGTTCTGACACCAGTCGTTGGTCTCAGTGAAGCCATTCTGTAGGATGTCAACATCATTTGGGGAGTTAATAATAGTTCCCAACTTGCAATCGTCTGCAAATATTTTCAGCCAGAGTCCCTTTGTGTTGGCCTGGACTTCAGAGAAGTAGATACCAAACAGGAGAGGAGCCAAGACTGAACCCTGTGGGACTCAACTTGTGACTAGTCGGCAGTCTGACTTGGAGTCAGCTACTTTCACATTGTGGGTTCTATCTGTGAGCCAGTTTGCGACCCACCCAGTGATATAGGGGTTGATGCTTAGCTTAGTGAGTTTTCTATGATTCCTGAATGGGGAATGATATCAGAAGCCGTGGCCAGGTCAAGGTAGGCTGTATGAACCACCTTGCCTTCATCCACAGCTCTGGTGACTGACTCAAAGAAGTCAATCAAGTTGGGCAGGCATGATCTACCCTTCACAAAACCAAACTGTGTGGGTTCCAGAGTTTGGAGATCCCCTATATCCTAGTTTATTAGGCTCATGATGATGCATTTCATAGCTTTGCATATCAGACTCGTCAGGCTAATGGGGCGATAGTTTCCAGGGTCTGTAGTCGCTCCACTTTTGTGGAGAGGGATGACTGTAGCAGTGCACCATTTGGTAGGGACAAAGCCTGAGGTGAGGCTGTGATTGAACAGGGCACACAGGTGAGGTGCCAGTTCACTCTGTAGTTCATGTAAGAACACAGCCAGGGATTTTGTCAGGTCCCATAGAAGCTGTATTCTTGGCGTTGAAGAGTGCTGTTTTAACCTGTGCAGCAGTAATACTTGATGCCTGGCAAT
This sequence comes from Protopterus annectens, assembly GCF_019279795.1. NCBI lineage: Eukaryota > Metazoa > Chordata > Ceratodontiformes > Protopteridae > Protopterus > Protopterus annectens. Next base: position 1,282,587,222 of record NC_056735.1, read on the forward strand.
CTACTGGTATTGTGATTGGTGCTTTGGGGAGAGAGGGGTAAAGTTGGCACTGAATCTGTTGGCCAGTATATTCGCAATATCTGTTGGCTCCATATAGGAGGTGCCATTGTGCAGTAGCTCAGAGCAAATCTGGGTATTGCTCTGGGGATTCTTTACATAACTAGAGAAGGCCTTGTGGTTGTCTTTACTGTCTGCTGCAATTCTGTTTTCATAGCTAGCTTTAGAGGATTTGATGAGGAATCTCAACTTTTTGTTGAGGCTGATAAGGGAATTTTTCCAGTCTTGGGACTTCACCTTATTCCGCATCAGTTTCCTCCTTCTGTTGTAGAGTTTGTTTATGGCAGGGGACCACCAGATTGGCCTCTTTTTTTTGGAGGAGAGCACCTTGGTTCTGTTGGGTATGTTGAGATCCATGCATTTGTGTATGTGTTCGTACAGTGCATTGGTGTATGATTCAGCAGTCATGCAACTATTCTCCATTTGCTTGGGTGCTGTGAAATTTGCCACCTCTGCTTTTAGGAGCCCAAAGTTAGCTCTGTAGAAGTTTTTCCTGGTGGTTACCTTTGCAGGGGTGGGGGGGGTGTGGATTTCCAAGGTGATTAGTTTGTGGTCGGATCTAACCAGGGAGGAGCTGACTATTGGTGTAAAGCTTCAGTCACCCATGCTAGTAATGACCAGGTCAAGGATGTTGCTACCTCTAGTGGGGATAAGAATGAGCTGGTCCAGGGCACTGGAATTAATGAACTCCAGGAAACTTTGGGTAAGTGTATTGGTACATGAGTAGTTTTTCCAGTTAATGGAGGGATAGTTGAAGTTGCCTAGTATGAGAGTGTTAGGTTGGACTCTAATATTCTCCAGGGTGCTTAGGAATATGGAGTGTGAGTCTTAGGACATGGTTGGGGACCTATAGCAGGCTACAACCTGAATTGCTGTCTTACCCAGCCAGTGTTAGCTGCACCTGAAGTATCTCTGATGCATTATGTTGGACTACCAGTCTGGAGGTGTGTGCATCCCTTATGAATATGGAAACACCACTGCCTTTGGAGTTTCGGTCCAAGTTCTGCGGCCGAAAGGTGTAGAATGAGTTATACCCTGGTAGTGCAGGGCTGCTTTTAACCAGGTCTCTGTTAAAGCAGAAATGTCAATGTTCTCCATTTTAAGGAGTGCTTTGAGTGAGTGCATTTTGAGAATTAGACTTATAGCATTGAGCAGAATGACCCTCAGATTGCATTTGTTTGTAGCTGTTACAGTGGTAATTTGGTCTTTGGAATATCGCTTAAAAAAGGCACTATAGGTGTGGCAAGAGCCTTGGCCAGTATCCGGAAGCCCAGGGGTGACAGATGCAGGCCATCTCTGGCAAAGCATCGAGTTCTGTCAATCATGTCATCCCAGGCAGACAGATACTGGATCCCCTTAGAGTGACACCATAAACTTAGCCAAGTTTTAAAATCAGTAAATTTCTGCTTGTACTGTGGTATCATTCTGGGTGATGGTAGGATGCTACTCAGGGTTAGAGTCATACCCACCTGGGCTACATAATCTGAGAGCTCCTCCATGTCTCTTTTCATGTAGTCCAGGGAGGTACATCTCAGGTCATTCACACCCACATGTACAATGACTGAGTCATATTTGTACCTGTTGAGGGACGTGAGTGCGTGCGTTCTGTGGTGGATCCTGGCACCTGACAGACAGCTGACTTTTACTTTGTCCTTATTCAACCTAGTGAGTGGGACCTCAGTGTGCCTCACTGTCATGTCACCTATGATTAGTGTGTTGGGCATGCTGTTTTGCCTTAGGGGCTTTGGTTGAGTGGCACACTGTTTAAGAGAGTTATGTTTCTCGTGATAGTGTTGTGGTGGTTGAGTGCATTTCTGCCTTGGAAGTTTCTGCTGTTTGGGTATATTTTTATTGACAGCCTTCACAAAAGTGGGTGTGTGGTTTGTGTTTTATGTGAAGGCAGTGCTGGTGTGTGTTTTGGAGGGCGATGTGTTCCATGTGGTGTGGTGCAAGTGTTGACCTTCTCCACTAGACCAGCTATTCCGGTCTTGACTGAAGAGTGTGTGGCTTCCACTTTGGATATATAAGTGCATCTCTCGCAGGTCTGAGTGTTGGGAGGTAAGAGGAGAGGGTTGTCTGTGTACATGAGGCAGTTGCTTCATTGCCTCAGGATGCCCAAGCTCACCAGGCTAATAGGAGAAAGCACAGGGAACTGACCTTTAGACATGCATGGAGGGGTGGGCATTAATAATAAATACTGGAGCTGTTTCCTTGTAGAATGTTTAGTGCTGATAGTACTTTTGTGTGCTACATTAATTGCATCAAGAAGTCTGGTAAAGTGCTAGACTAATAAGCTAGTAAATGTGCAGGAGAGGAGAGAGCTAACAGATCTAAGGGAAAAATTGAAGAGCAGACTTTGGCACCACTCAGAAGCTTACAAACAGTCCTGGATACAGCAAATCTGTATCTGGAGTAGACTAGTTACAGGAAAGGTGGGAAAAGTGCAAACATGGGCTTTTAGACCAGAAAGTTGAAAGGGATGGAAAACTAGTCAAACAGCCAATAAACTACAATTTCTGGGCCAGAGACCACTCCTCTTGTGGTAGATGGCTACCTAGTCCTTAACTCCCACTGACAAGCTAGAAGGCTCCCTTCTGACATAGAAAGGCTTGGGGGGCTCAGAAGCTTACAAAAGTCCTGGATACAGCAAATCTGTATCTGGACTAGACTAGTTATAGAAAAGTTGGGAAGAAAGCGCAAATGCGGGCTTTTAATTCAGAAAGTTGAAAGAGATGGAAAAAACTGCACAAACGGCCAATAAACTACAATTTCTGGTCCAGAAACCACTTTTGTGGTAGATAGGCTACCTAGTGCTTACCACTCTTACTGATAAGCTAGAAGGCTTCCTTCCAACACAGAAATATAATTTTTTTTTGCAATTAAATTAACAAATGACTAAAGACAAGCGCAGAAGGTGAAGGTGTAAATTAGGAAGCTACTAACAAACAGTAATAAGTGCAGAGTAAGAGCAACTGAACAGATAAGAGCACACAGAACAGCAAACTAAGACAATTACAGTAAGAACAGCTGAATAAAGTATAATTTTTTTGGGGAGGCAGAGCAGGATTAAGAGGCTACAGGGTTTGTTCTTCCCAAATGCTCTCTCTGTACACAATAGATAAAGCTGAAGAGATGAGACTAGTAGTTGTGTCTGAAATCAAAATATGATCTCACTGTACTCAGAGGAGTGAGCAAATGAGATGGGCCCAGAAGGAGTGTTCAAAGACAAATTTATAAGGGGGGCGTGCAAGTTTGAAGGCACCAAGATTAACACCACAACAAAAACAGGTAGGGGGTGGGTAACAAACTGTAGTGACACAGAGAGACCACAATATTCAGTTCAATTAATATTCAGTGAAAAAATAAATAAAATGCAGTACTATATGAAAAAGTGCAGATAAAAGTGTACTTAATTTAGCTTATACATCCAGTTGATTGCAGATAAATCGTAGTCACCAGCAGCTCAGATATCTAGCAGAAATAGCACAAGATGTAACACTTACATAGCAAGACAAACCCCCTAGGCTAGGAGTTAAACACAGAATATTAAAGAAGTGAAACTACCCCCCCCCCCCCACTGCTACCACTGGCTACACCTCTAACAAGCTCCCTATAGAGACACGGAGAGACCACAATATTCAATTCAATAAATATTCAGAGAAAAAATAAATAAATAAAATGCACTACTATATGAAAAAAGTGCAGATAAAAGTGTACTTACTTTAGCTTATATGTCTAGTTGATTGCAGGTGTATTATGTATATTATATACATATACACACGCACACACACACACGCACACATATATATATATATATTATATATATATATATATATATATATATATATATATATATATATATATATATATATATTATATATATATATATATATATATATATATATATATATATATGTGTGTGTGTGTGTGTGTGTGTGTGTGTGTGTGTAGTGGTGCTCACCTATACCCATCTCAATCCTGATACTCCCATTTCTGCATCAGGATCTCCAGCTGCAGTGTATGGAAGTCATTCGTATGCCTCTACTAACCCCATTGTCATAACCACCACTGCCATTGTGGTATTATCTGCTCCAGACTTGTCAGATTTCATACTTTATGTCAGTTATATTTGTCATAAAATGCAAATTATGGTGGCTAAGTGTCTGATCTCTGAGGTGTCATACTCATCATCACATCAATGTGTTTACTGACCGTTCCTCTCTCACTTCCACTTTATGCTCTGTGGACCTTAAACATTTTGTTATCCATACCAGAATTAATGCTCCTTTTCTTATATTGCCCCTGAGCCTACCATGCAATGTCAAATCAAAAGTTTTACTAAAATTGTAATGGAGGACATTCACTGCATGATTTAATATTATTTTATTCACTTCCCAGCCGGAGTACTCAAGGAATAATAATGCAGTAGTAATAATGAGAGCCAAGTAACTGCTACTAGTAATGAAATACTACAAATAACATTCTATTGGAGTAATGATAACTGAACTTTGTGGTCAAGTGGCAATGGCTGCAGACGACAGGATAACAATGAGTGTCAGGATGACGCTAGGCTAACCGATATCACTCAACATTCATTTGAAGCTATCAACAGCAATTTTATCCAAAAATGCTAATTGGCGAAAAAGGGGAAATAACATTGACAAAACCTGCAGGTGGTACAGATAATTAGGCTGCCCTTTAGTTTTAGTCCAAACAGGGTTAAAAGCAATGCATAGCAATGCACAAGAAATATTGTTGTATTTGAGTTGGGTATATTGTTATTCTTAGGTTTCTAGTATATCAGAATATTTAATGCGCATTTAATGGTAGGAACTGTATATACAGTGATGCCATGCTTTCTGTGATTTTACTGTACCTTTATGTAAGGTTCAAATTCTACTGAATGGAATTACACAAATACACACACACACACACACACACACACACACACACACACACACACACACACACACACACACACACACACACACACACACACACACACACACACACACACACACACACACACACACACACACACACACACGTACATGTACTTAGTCACCCAGCAATGTGAACATTGGCTGAAGATGATTATCACTGGTGCACCCTGTCCCCATGTGCAAAATGGGAAAAGGGGTTGTGAATGGATGAATGCACACACACACACACACACACACACACACACACACACACACACACGCGCGCGCGCGTGTGTGTGTGTACTTAGTGATTATTTGTATATATCCCATGGGCTTTCATTGCAGGAGGTTTAAGGTAGTACACAATGAAAAGTCTAGTCTGGCTGTTTTTTTCTTGTAGTTTTTACTAAATGAGTTATTTTTGTGACCCTTTTACCTTTTTGTTTGGATGTTATTTGGGTTATTTTAAAGGCACTTCAATGTTTATAAATATCAGGCTTTAAGCTATAAATTAAAAGTGATCATTCTACTCATACTGGGATGATAATGTACCTACAATGGTCAAAACATGTATGTCCACAGCTAGTGGAGTTAGCTTTACAGGTCTGAATGTACCCATAAAGACTTCAAAAATAAAAAAAAGTCATCAACATTCAGAAGCCATATAGCTGAAACACTTGACATCCTTAAGGGATTATTTGCTTATATTCCATAGGCCTCCATTACAGGAAGTTTACACAGTGAAAACTCAAGTTTGGGTGGGTTTTTATTGCAGCTTTTACTGAATGGTTTATCTGTGTGGCCTTTTTACCCTTTTGCTATATATATATATATATGGGTGTATATTAAATCAGCAAATGCTTAAAAAAGCGAATGCTTATTTATCGACCCCATGTAAGTGAAAGCTTACAATCCCGAACACTCAGAATAGTGATTTTTTTTTTTCCCAGGGAAAAAAAATTGCCGTTCCAAAAAAAAAAAAAACCTGTAAAACATTACATAAAGTGGGGGGCTGTGCCCCTCACCCCCCTGCTTAAATATACCAACTCCGAGATCGCACTACAGTGATGAAAACGGCAAAATAACGAAGGTGGCCAAGCGATTTCATTCCCAGGGAAAAAATTTGCTTATATGCCGTTTCGGTATTTTGCCATTTCGTGCTGTCAAGTTCGATCAAGACACATTCGAAAGAATGCGTCTTCAATCATATAATAGGGAACCAAATATATATATATATATATATATATATATATATACATATATCTATATACATATATGTATATATATATATATATATATAAAGATATATATATAAAGATATATATATATATATATATATATATGTGTGTGTTTGTGTTTATTGTGTCTGTATATATATATATATATATATATATATATATATACATGTGTGTGTGTGTGGGTGTATATATATATATATATATATATATATATATATATATATATATATGTGTGTGTGTGTGTGTGTATGCAGATATATATATATATATATATATATATATATATATATATATATATGCAACTTTTATAGAGCTTCTTTCTCAAACTCCTAATTACTTTGTGGACAGGGTATGGGTGTGCAAATAACTTTTTTAAGCAGTTAGCCTTTGTCTGTTGCTGGATGATTATTTTTAGAGCATCAACTCTTGTTTTTTTTCCAACTTTGGTTGAGGAGGGGCACCAGTTGGGGCACTGCCCTTGGTGCCAAGTGGCCTGGTTACAGCTCTGACACCTACCAGTAGTGAGTTAATTAGATGTCATCAGGCTAGACAGCAATTGCCTAGGACTCAGTAAAAACAAAGATGTGAATGTGATAAAATCTTTTCACCTGGACAATTAAAGCAGCTTTTTTGCCTTTCTTTTTCAGCTGAAAATTTTCCTCACATTTAATGCGTTTAGTCACGGCTCTGACTATGGCTTCATCCAATTCAGTACTGTGATCAAGTTACAGGGGAACAAAAGCGCTTTATATGGTCAGTATTTCAAGTGTTTTTGGCTTAAATGGGGCATGACACCCCCACAAGGAATGTTGCACAAGTAATTAATAACACCACAGTGCAATCAACTCTGTCAGTGTTAGCGAGTTACAGGATATACAGTTACATGACATAAGAACAATTCTTTTCCACACACTACTCCAGCTCCACAATGGTCAGCTCCCATTCCCGGTAATCTAACTTTTGTGGCCATAAATCTTAGAGGTATAAGAAATAAAGCTACTGAACTACATGCCTGAATTACCCAACACAAGTTTGATAGTCTCAGTATAACTGAAACCTGGCTTATACTCAACAGAAACAACTCTGATATTACACCCCATGCAATAATATCATCTGTAATGACCATATAAAGAGGAAAGGTTGTGGTATTGCATTAATGTTTCCCAACAACTATGATATTTCCCCTTACAATATACCAATAGCAAAATTCAATTCAGCTGACCTTATTATTTTCACTGATGTAGAACAAGGTTCTGTCTTTGGTCCCCTCCTCTTGAAAATTATCACCAACTCCCTCCACACATCCCCACACGTTCATGCCTCCTTAATGCAATACACAGATGACTTTATACTCATATGCAAATCTGACAACCTGGCACATCTCCAAAATCTTACTCAGGAAACTTTAACAGTCACTGAAAGATGACTTTGTAACTCACAACTCATGCATAATCCCTTAAAAAACAAACTACTTATTTTTCCCCAAATCCATCTCTCATGAAAAACAAAATTTAAAATCATCTTTCTTAATAATAATGCAATCATTAACGTCAGTTCCCCTAGCAAATTATTAGGGATAATAGTGGATGATGATCTTAAATTTGACTTGCATATATAAAATTGCATCAAAAGCACACTAAAACTAGGGCTGCTTTACAGAGCCTAAAACGTTCTCACCAAAGCAGTGAAAACTACACTTGCCAATATTTACCTCCTCCCCTCACTACTTTATGGTGCTCTCATCCTTACTAACCTCCAGGCATCACAAAAACAAAACTTGAACTATGTTATAATAAACTTTCCAAATTTGCAGTAAATACCCTTTTTTAGAATCCACCCCTGTATAGCATTAAAAAGCCTAAACTGGTTAGAGCTATCCCACTGACTAAAATATACACAGCTTCTTACACCTATAAAGTTGTGCAGCATCCATCTGCTTGTCAGGTATTTAAATACCATTCTGCACAACTATGATCCCAGTTGGACATTAATGATCCTATAACCAAAAACTCCTCTCTGTCCACAAACCTACCATATCTGCTGGGCATGATCTAAACTCATACTTTGTTGCCAAGGCCAGGAACTCCTTACATGTAGCCATCTGGTTAATTCCCTCTCTCCAGCCCTTTACAACAATTCTGAAAGACTTCCTAGCCAAAGTCTGACTCTTCTTTAACCCCAATATAAACTATATCTGTAAGCATGAACAAATACCTATTCATACCTTACACCTCCTTACTGTCCCTTCTTCAGTCACTTCCTTGTTTCAATCAAGTTCTCTTCCCTGACTTTGTTTTTTTCTCAATATGCCATAACCCTGTTTATACTCTCAGTTCATATTATAATTCCTATTTATTTTATACTAACTTACCTTTACTTTCTTTATAAACTGTCTAAAATTTTTCCAAATATTAAATCATTGTCATATAAGTTGTATCTATTCTTAACCAATATTAAGATTTTTTTAAGATTGTAAAATTATTGTTCTTAAAATGTTTGTAACACTTTGAAGCTTTTCTCCCCGGGCCTGCACTGAAAATGGACACATATCCAGTTGGGCTTTCCTGGTAATCAAATGTCAAAAAAAATAATTAATTATTTAGTTAGTAAACAGAAACTGCTTTCTTGGCTGAAAGTCTCATTCCAGGCTGCACTAGGTACGTAATGGGAATTCTTCTCAAGGCTGATATGCTTTAATTTCAGTCTGTACAAACAATAAGAGGGACCACTATCCACTGCTGAACTCTTGTCTCACTAATTCTATAAATGCACTTTATACCAAAACAATGTAATAAACAGAGAAATAAGTTCCATATTGTCTTATCTGACGATACCATAATAGAAACCATGACAAAAGCCAAACTACTTGGTGTAATCATAGATGCAAGTAAGACCAGCATAGTCACCAAACTATCAAAAAAAATGCTTAAGAAACTGAGGTCCTCATTTAGAGCAAAGCAATATCTTACAAGATCCACAAGAAGAACCATAGCATTCATCTACCTACTCCCATATCTTTTACATACATCTGGAGGCATACTCGCTGTACTCATTTCAGTACAGTGTTTGTGTGATGGAGGCAGCACAAAGCAGGCACTAGGATCCAGGGGAAAAATTGAAACCAGCATCTTCTTCTTTAAGGAAAGTCATGCGTGTGTCGCGTGCAAGCTAACATGGATGTAATGTATCTGATATGTGTCATGGAGAGTGGGAAACTTATACAGAGGAAGATATAGCTCCCCAGGACTTCCCAAGGGTGTTCCGCTGAGGAAATCTGACAGACTGGCTAACTGCAGACTGTGAACACCTTTCCCAAGGATCATCAGGATTTTCGGAAGGGGAGAAACCCGAGTAACAAACATCAAAGGGACAAGAACCAGTGACAGAAAAGGACTTAAATACTGGTCTCATTGCCATTTCTCCAGGTACTATAAAAATTACTTCATTTTATGGTTTCAACATCTATACTTTTACTGAGACTAACACTGAACCCACACATCATACCTTGTTTTTAAAAGGGTTCAATTTTGTACCTTCAGCGAGAGCTAGCATACCTTATTGGACCTTAAAATGCTTACTCGTAAATTGAATTTGGATTTATTGATGAACAATAGTGTTGGCCCATATGAGAGTACTGGTCCTTTTAAAAGAAGGAGTGTTGCAAACCCCTCCTACTTCCGGCTGTACTTATGTTTGAAAGGATGTGCAAAGGAGATATTCATGTTTTATTGTCCAACAAATGTAAGCACAGATATTACAATCTCACCACAAAGGACAATAATATTTTGTCCTCACTAAAGAGAGACAGAGAAATTAGATGTATGAGACCTGATAAGGGGGTGGTTTTGTAATTATGTATGATTTGGATTATAATGGCCGGCTGTATAACCTTCTTGGGACAGTGAAGTTTATGGCCCCATTTCTCTTAATGAAATTAACATCACACACAAGAGTATTAAGGTGGCCCTTGATGAATTACTTCTATATGATTATATAAATTTGGATCTTCATGCTTTTTTAGAGTCACTTACCCCATTATTCCCAGGATTTTTGGGATCCCAAAAATATATTCTAGTATCCAGGATCTACCCCTTCATCCTATAGTGGCTGCCAATGGCCAGTCACAGAGCCACTTGCGAAATTTGTTGACAGAATATTAAAGAAGTGTTTGTGCATTTTGCCCACATTATTTGCGACTCATGGGATTTGTTGGAGAATATACAGAATGCTACCTTTGATCACCACAGTATATTTGTTACTTGTAATGTGAAGAATTTGTTTTCAGTTATACCTCATGAGTTGGGACTCCATTGGTTTAATGACATCGTATATAAATTCGGTGACAATACAGAGAATGATAAGTCATTGATCCATGAGTTTATGAACGTGGTTTTATCCAAAATTTCATTTGTTTTTGTAGGAAGTATTACAGGCAGCTCACTGGTGTTGCTATGGGTGCAGACTGTGCTCCAACTTTTGCCAGTGGTGTTTTGTTGAAGTGGGAGTTGGACATTTCGTTTCAGCTTCCTCTTTTTCAGCTCTGTAGTAGATACTATTGTTATTTGGACAATCTGTTATTTATTTGGTAAGGACATTTACACCAGTTTACCAGCTTATTCCATCAAGTGGAGAATAGCACTACTTTCTTAACATTTACTTATCAAGTGAGTTTGAAAGACATATTTTATCTTGATGTTAAAATTCAGTGGACCCCAGAAGATGGTTTAACATCAGGAGTTCACAGAAAATCCACATATTGCAACACCTTTTTATTTTTTTTTTTTGAGCTGTCACCTATATCTCCAGAAAAAAGGGGGTTGTGAGGAGCCAATTTATTAAGAGTTTCCAGGCTGACCTCCAGTGATAGGGCATGCCAAAGAGAGTTTTTAGAACTAAAAAGTTTGTTCCTGGCCATTGGATATCCAGAGGGTATGCTCGATTCTATTAGAGATGACATTTGGTCAGATAGACAAGGGATGTATGGCCAAATTATTAAATATGGTTTGGTCACAAAAAATAGACATACCACTCCGGATTGTGAACGACATGATTTTTTTCAAGAACATGGTTATTCACTATTCCTTGGATGTGAAAGACATTGAGGGCACTGTCATTGAAATTGGTCAATTTTTCATTGTGATGACAGTACCAGACAGTTAAGTTCTTTGAACCGTGGGTTTACTCACAAAAGAAAGAATAATATTAAGAACCTTTCAGAGAGAACTTATCCAGGCTGTGATGGTTTATTTCTCATAACTAAGATGTGTGGTAGATGTCACCAGTGTGTCTATTGATAGTAACTATACTGGTGAATTATATGGCAAAATAAAAAAGTTCACAAAGGGTGGTAAATTTAGTTGCTGGTCTGAACAAGTGGTATATCTGAAAAACCATCATTGCTCTTAATCGGAAAATATACCAACATTTATATGGTTTGCAGCACTCAGACACCAAAAGCACTCCTGCAAGACATGCTGGGCATTGTAGAGGCTTTAAGAAGTTTCTTTTCTTGGTTTTAGAGGAAGTTTCCTCTAATGCTTATTCCGGTGACTAGAAGAATCTCTTGTTGCACCAAGAGATGCTTTGGCAGTTCAGACTTGATGCAACTTATTTCAGTTACAAGTGAAGGGCCAGTTTATTGTAAAAAAAAAAAAATCTTATTGTTCTGTTGTTTTTATATAAATATATATTTTTCATATAAGTTATTTTTTGGGGAGTGGAAAATGCTATGTGGAGTTTTTCCAACATTTTGTGTTGTTTTCCCCTCTTTTTTTCTTTCTTACCTTTATAACAAAATGATTGGCTAAGGTGTATGTGTGTCTTACACGTATTAGATATTTAAGGGCTTTGAAATCTGTTCACATTAGTTCTGAGTATGTCTTTTGACTTATAGATGAAAGAGCTTAACTTTGTGTTACATGTGTTTTGCGATTTTAGTATTAAAGTTTGTTTGTAGTTTATGGGCAGACTTAGGTTTCCTTTTTTTTTTGTTTATTTGTTCCTAGGTTCATAGGTCGATACTAGGCTATCTGCCCTAGGGCATTTATAAGCCTAGCCAGAGTGTATTTGGCTTCCGCCTTCCTATTAGATTAGCCTACTGTGCCTCTGTAAAGTAGGTCACAGAAGGTACCCTTTTAAGATTAGTTTACTGTGCCTCTGTCTAGCAGGGACACAGAAGAGATGCCAGGGGTGAATTTGCGATTTCCCATCCACGCGTCCAGATTTTGCTTGAAGAGGGTCAGCGAGGGGCTATGTCTAACATGAATTGGGATTCTATTCCAGAGTGAGGGGAGGCTCTGGGAAATGAATCTGTCCCTCCAGCATGTCCTGTTTATTTTTGTGCTGAGGTTTAGGTCCCTGGAGCGTGTAGCTCTAAGGGACTTGGATTTTTTGAGGTGGAGCATGTCCATTAATTCTGGGTTTGACATGGCTTTGTACGTCAGGCATAGATCGCCTCTGAATAGGTGGTAAGCAACTGAGTAGAGCTGGAGTTTCTTTAGTAGAGCTGCATAGGACATCTGTTTGTAGCCCATGATCCTCTTGGTGCTGCAGGTGTCGGGTAAGGTACATCCCAAAAGGGGCATTGTATTCAATTATGGGCCTGATGAGTGATGAGTAGAGGGGCACAATGATCTCTCTTGATCTAGATGCGAACCCTTTCATGATAAGGTGGGCTATATAGAAGGTCTTTCTAACCACTTTGGCAACGTGATTATCAAAGGAGAGATTACTATCTACGTTGGTCCCCAAATCTCTAATTACTTCTTCCGTACTTAATGGATTACCACCTATGTGGTAATTTGTGGGCACCTTGTTTTTCCCAAAGGGGATGACTATGCACTTTTTAGCATTTAGCTTGAGGCCGTGGCTCTGGCACCAAGCATCATCTCTGTGAGACCCTTTTGGAGGATGCTTGTGTCAGCTGGAAATTCAATTACGGCCCCCAGTTTGCAGTAATCTGCGAACTTTGTCAGCCATAATCCCCCCATGTTAGCCTGAACCTCAGAGAAGTATATACCGAACAAGAGAGGTCCCAGAACTGAGCCCTGTGGGACGCCACTTGTAACTGGTTTGGATTCGGACATGGCACCTGCGATTCTGACCATGTGGGTTCTATCTCTGATCCAGTTTGCAACCCAAAGAGGTTGATATTTAAGCTGGTAAGCTTATTTATGATGCCCGAGTGGGGTATTGGGTCGAAGGCTTTTGCAAGGTCCAGGTAGGCTGTGTGGACTACCTTGCCCTCATCTATGGCTTTGGTAACTGTTTCAAAGAAATCAACTAGGTTTAAGAGGCAAGATCTGCCCTTAACAAAGCCGAATTGGGTAGGGTCCAGTGTCTGGAGGCTCCCAATGTCTTTGTTTATGAGTTCCATGATTATATGCTCCATAGCTTTACAGACCAGACTAGTCAGGCTTATGGGGCAATAGTTTCCGGGGTCCGTTGTGGCACCACCTTTGTGGAGTGGGACCACTGTAGCTGTATGCCATCCTTTGGGTACATATCCTGTAGTAAGGCTAAGTGTGAACAGTGACTTAATGTGAGGGTTCATTTCTTCTTGGAGCTCATGTAAGACACAGCCTGGGACACCGTCCGGTCCCATAGATGTTGTGTTTTTTTGCTTTGGAGAGGGCAGCTTTCACCTGTGCATCTGTGATATCAGGGAGGTTACATTCAGTTGGGATAGGCATTTGCTCCTTTGGGGGGGGGGGGGGAGGAGAAGTTTGCACTGAATCTGTCTGCCAGGATGTTGGCTATGTCTGTAGGTTCAGTATATTTTGTACCGTTATGCAACAATTCAGAGCATATCTGGGAGTTTCTGCCCATGTTCCTAGCATAACTAAAGAAGGCCTTGTGATTATCTTTAGTGTCTAGGGCAATTTTTCTTTCAAAGCTGGCCTTTGATGATTATGAGGGATCGAAGTTTCTTGCTAATACTGATCAGAGATGCCTTCCCTTTTTGGGGTTTTGCTCTGTCATGTAGTAGCTTCCTCTTCTGTTGTATAGCTTATTTATGGCCGGGGTCCACCAGACTGGTCTCCTGTTTTTGGAGGAGTGAGTCTTGGTTTTATTTGGGATAGCATAATCCATGCATTCCTGCAGGTGCTCATAGAATGCATTTGTAAAGGATTCTGTGGATTGGGCTGTATTATCCTCCGGCCCAGGGGCTTTGAAGGATTCCACCTTAGTCTTGAGAAGTGCAAAGTTGGCTTTTGAGAAATTCTTTACAGTGATTTTCTTGGCTGGGGGTGGGGACGGGATATGGATGTCCAGGGAAATTTGTTTATGGTCTGATCTTACCAATGAGGGGTTTACCTCTGGTGTGGAACATAGAGTCCCCATGTTGGTGATGACCAGGTCCAGTATGTTGTTCCCTCTTGTGGGAGTGGTGACCAGTTGTTCCATTGCGTTAGAGTTTATAAATTCATGGAACCATTGGGCGAGGGTGTTTGGGCTCGAGTAGTTTTCCCAGTCAATGCTTGGGTAGTTGAAGTCACCTCACCCAATAACATAGTGTTTGGAGAGACCTTCATATTCTCCAGTGTTCTCAGGAATGCCAAGTGGGGTTCCTGTAATAGGGAGGGTGTTCTGTAGCAGGCTACAAACTGAAAGGCAGTTTTGCCTACTGTTAGTTGCACATGGATGGTTTCTGATGCTTCGTGCAGTGCCATTAACCTAGAGGTGTAGGTATCTTTGATGAATATAGATACTCCCCATCCTTTTCTGCTTCAGTCTGAGTTTTGGAGCCGAAACGCATGGTATGAGTTATAACCTGGTAGTGCTGGGGTGCTCTCAGGAACCTTGAACCAGGTTTCTGTTACTGCACAGACATCAATTTTCTCCATACCGAGGAGAGCCTTGAGTGTGTGCATCTTGAGGTTCAGACTTCTGGCATTGGGTAGCATTACCTTTAGTTTTTTTATCCTTGGGTTGTCTATGGAGGTGGGTTTGTCCTTTGAGCCTTGCCTAAAAAAGGCACTATGGGGGTGGC
Source organism: Protopterus annectens (assembly GCF_019279795.1). NCBI lineage: Eukaryota > Metazoa > Chordata > Ceratodontiformes > Protopteridae > Protopterus > Protopterus annectens. The sequence goes on from NC_056735.1 coordinate 1,282,602,431, forward strand.
AAGAGCCTTGGCCAGTATATGAAAGCCTTAGGGTGACAGGTGCAAGCCGTCCCTAGCGAAGCAATGTGGCTTGTCGAGCATGTCATCCCAGGCTGACAGACACTGGATCCCCTTTGAATGACACCAATACTTTAGCCAATTGTTGAAACTGATCATTTTGTCTTTATACTGTGGCATCATTCTTGGTGAGGGCAAGACGCTACTCAACGTCAGGGCCATACCAGCCTGGGATACATGGTCAGAGAGCTCCTCTATGTCTCTTTTCATGTAGTCCAGGGAGGTACGTCTCAGGTCATTCACATCAGCATGGACGATGACGGAGTCATACTTGTATTTGCTTTGGAGAGACCTGAGTGCTTGCGTTATGTGGCGGATCCTGGCACCCGACAGGCAGCTTACAGTGACCTTCTCCTTGTTCAGTCTGGTGAGCGGGATGTCAGTGTGCCAGACAATAGAGTACCCTATAACAAGTGTATTTTGTGTGTTGTTTGGCCTTAAGGGCTGTGACTGTGAGGCACACTGCTTTTGTGAGATATGTGATTCGTGGGTATTGTTGAGGGGTGGCTGTTGCTTGGATATCTGCTTAGGAGGTCTTTGCTGTTTAGGCAGATTTTTATTTAGAGCCTCCAAGTATGTTTTTGTGTGTTTATGTGTTGGGTATGCAGATGCAATAGGTCTGTGTGAGACTGGATTTGTGGTGTGGGTGGTTACCTTTTCCTCCTGACTGACTGTGCCAGTCTTGGGTTAAGAGAGCTCTGCCTCCAGTTTGGCTGTGTAACTGCATCTCTCACATGTATTAGAGTTTGTTGGAAGGAGGAGAGGGTTGTCTGTGTACATAAGGCAATTGTAACATTGCCTCAAAATTCCCAGATTCACCAGCTGGACTGGAGAGTAACCTTGAAACTGACCATTGGACATACCATATTAGTATAGGGAACTGTTTTTTTACTGATCAAATTAGGGAAGGGAACTGATTTTTCACTTTATCAGGAAGGACCAATCGGGAGCCTAATACTTATGAGAAGTCATGGAGGGTGTAGTGCTTTAGTTAGTTAGTGTTTCCTTATAAGAGCTGAGCAAGTGCAGGGCTTTAGAAAGAGAATAGAGTGATTACTTTGAGAGTTTGAACAGTTCTAAGGGAAAAAGTGAAGAGCACACTTTGTGGAGCCTGGAATAGTTTAAACCTGTTTAGGCGGCGCTGCCCAACGCTGCTCAGTGCGTTGTGCTTTTCTTTACCAGTTTTGCTTTTTTCATTATTTTTTTACGTGGATGTAAACCTATTCTTTCTTGCTTGTTGGGATCGGAGCCAATCCTCGGCTCCGACTCGGCCATCTTCTTTAGCTCGAGAGCTGTTTACTGGCTCGAGGCTACCCCTTATCCCATAATGCGTAGCGCTAGCTACCCAGATCTCGTTTGCCGCTTCAGCCGCGAGGTTCATGGTTACTGGCTCAGGCTTGTATAACTTTATTAATCTGCCTTTTTTGTGTCAGATTAGGGTTTTCTTTTAGATATCTGTTGTTATATATAATTGTTGTGATATTTCATAGCGATAACTAGTAGATTTAGCTAGTGTATGGTAGTTGTTCCCCCTTAGAACTCGTTTAAATTAGAGAGTTCTCCCCTCCCCCTCCCTCTCCTATAGTTGTGTTTAGTCTTTGGTAGGTAGCCGTTTGAGTTAGAGGCTCCCTAGTTTAAAAAAAAAAAAAAAATATATATATATATATATATATATATATATATATATATATATATAATATATATAAAATCTTTTATTGCTTTTTTGTGGTAGTGTTGTCCGTTTTCTTTTACCCAAATTTATTGGGTCTTTTTTGTGTGTTTGTACTTAGTGTGCTGGCCTGTTGACTTTATTGGGTCAATGTTTGTGTGGCCTGTTGGCCTAAGTATTTAGAGCGGGTATGTCTAAAGAAACTAAAGTGTCAGGATTCAAGAAGTGTGACTCATGCTGTCAGAAGATGTCTCTGACAGATGGGCGCACTTCTTGCGTCTATTGCTTAGGCGCTGTGCACCTGCAGGACTCTTGTTCTATCTGCCATGCATTTAGCCCAAGAGTTCTGCAGGAGCGCAAAAATAAACTTATTTTGAGAGGTCTTCTCAAGCCTCAGGATTCACCGGCCAAGGTTCAGCCAGTGAAATCCCCTAAACCAACCAAATCGTCGTCTCCCAGCTCGGAGCCGTCATTGGCCCCAGCCTTGCCTACTACCTCTTCAGTCCTGGCTGGAACCGAGGAGACTGCTTCATTGTCGGCTCCACTAGTACCCTCGGAGCCGTCAAGGACTAAAAAAAGGCCAAGGTCCCCTTCGCTAGACTCCATTCATTTGGCTCCTCGGTCTCCTCTTTTACAGAGTGACCGTAGTCATAGATCTTCACATTCTTCTCAGTCCTCTAGGCTCTCAGACCATGACGTGGAGAGAGTGGTCAGTAGGTTGTTGAAGTCGCAGGCACTGGCCAAAATGTTATCCAGCTCTGCTCATCAGGTGTCTGCTCCCTCCATTTCTATCGATGTTCCTCCTCCGACTCCATTGAGCTCGGAGCCGGAGTTTATTGGGGCTCGAGTCGTGGAACCGTCGGCTCCGATTACGATTTCTCCTTTGGATCTGTCGTCAGCTCTGATCCCATCGATGGTGCCTTCCGTCTAGGGATCTGGGCACCAAGACTCCCTCGTCAGCTCTGAGGGGGCGAGTGGCATCGGACCCTTGTCCTTCCCCGCTCTCCCTCTCGGAGCATCATCGCAGGTGAGCTTGGCTCCTACATCGGCCTCAGAGCCGTCTCCCTCAGTGCGGAGGATTCCGGTCTCTTCGGAGCCTTCTCTGCATCATGGCAGAGACGCCTTCGATGTCATGAGGAGTGTGCTGGCCTCCCAGTCAGCTCCACCTTCAACCCCACTGGCTCCATCCCCCATAGTGCCTGTGTCAACCTCTGTCCCTCCTCCAGACCCCAAGCGTGGGGAACCAGCACTCCAGACCACCCCATTGGGTGTTTCCTCTTCCTCTTAGGCCTCCCCTGATCATTCAGAGGAGCCCCATCGGAAGAAGAAATGCAAGAGGAAGCGCGTTGACTCCCCCGAGTCTGTCACTTCGGATACGGATTTGGATGAATCGGAAGGGTCCTTGAGATCCCCCTCTGAAGATGTTTCCTTTGCGGACATCCTAGAAATGCTTAAGCAGAGGGGGAACTGGAATACCCCTGCTCCTACAGAGGATGAATCTGTATTCCTGGATGCATTTGGTTCCCGACCCTCCACCTCCTGGGTTTCTCCACCATTCGATCCACTAATGTCAGTAGTGGCTTGAAGAGCTTGGTCAGCCCCGGATACAGTGGAACCAATCCCGAGGAGGCTAAGTAAGTTTATCAATGCTTTCCCGGACAGAAAGTTTCTTGCTAAGGGTGTTCCCATGGATGCCATGGTGGTAGCAGCAGCCACTAAAAAGGAATTAACGGAAACGTCTTCCTCTGTCCATTCTCCTAACAAGGATTCCAGGACCATGGACAGATATGGGAAGCGAATGTTTGCTTCAGTGACCTTCTCCATGAGGTCACTGAACTAATTATGCCATTTCACCAGGCTTCAGAAGGATCTCCTGAAAGAGCTCGGAGATACCCTTCAGGATCAATCAGCTGAAGGGGCTCAGGCTAAAGTGGCTTTTCAGCTGGCAACCCTTAACTCAGTAGTCAACTCCTCCATGAGGCTCATTTCCTACGCAGCCGATGGTGCGAGTAGAGCCATGGGTACAGGTGTGGCACTTCGGAGACATGCATGGATGCGGCTGTGTAACTTTGCAGAACCCTTCAGAGCGTCATTCACCAACACTCCCTTTGACAGTTCCTTTCCTTTTGGACCACAGGTGAAAGACACTCTCACTAGGTGTGAGCAGGAAGGCAAGACTCTCTCTGCTGTGGGAGTCCGTTTTTCCACTCCTTCTAGACTATACCCCAAGGGTCAGAAGAGTGGAAAAATGTGGTTTTGCAAATCCCAGGGAGCTTCGCCTGACACACGTGGTGATTTTTCCTCCAGGGGCAGAGGAGGAAATAATAATAACAACAGATGCCACCCTCGTAGCAGAGGGGGTCCGCAGAATCAGGGCAGCAAAGAATCTTTCTCTGACAAGCCCTTCCAACATCCCGGAAGTGTTGCCCGACTGTCCGCCTCTGGAGTCAGTCGGGGGAAGACTTTCAATGTACCCAAAGGCCTGGCTAAACCCAACTTCGAGACAAATGGGTACATTCAATCATATCCAGAGGTTACAGAATCCCATTCTTTCAACCCCCTTTTCCATCACGCAAGTCCCCCCAGATGTTTCACCCAATCTGAGGGACCAAGCAGTTATAGAAGTTTCAAAACTGCTAGAAAAAAGAGCCATCCAGGAAGTCCCGGCAGACCAATACAGATCCAGAACTTACTCAAGGTTCTTTTTGGTATCAAAAAAGACAGGGGACTGGAGACCTATTTTGGATCTCAGCAGACTGAACAAGTCTGTTCAAAGAACAAAGTTTCGGATGGTCACGCTACAGTCCATTCTACCCTTTCTGGGTCAGGACAATTGGATGTGCTCCATAGATCTCCAGGATGCTTACAATCATATCAAGATGGACAGATGCTCCAGGAGGTACCTTTGCTTCTGGCTGGAAGCCAGTCATTATCAGTTCAGAACTCTGCCCTTTGGTCTCACCACCACCCCCAGGGTGTTCAAATGTATGGCAGTGGTCACGGCACACCTGAGGTGTCAGGGATTCCAGGTGTTTCCATATCTAGACGACTGGCTCCTCACTGCTACTACCAGGCATCAACTTTTTCAAGCCAGGGACTACACAATTTCAATTTGCTTTCAGCTAGGCATTACTACAAATTTCAAAAAATCTGCCTTGTTGCCCTGTCAATCTATTACTTATATAGGAGCAGACTTAAACACAAGGAGCATGTACGCAAAGCTACCTTCAGACAGGGTGGCCACAATTCGCCAGCAGGTTCAATTCCTCATGCAGTGCTAAAGGGTACAAGTCAGGTATGTCCTTCAAATCCTAGGCTCTATGGCAGCAGCAATTCCTCTGATACCTCTGGCCCATTTTCACATGAGAATCCTTCAGTGGCTTCTATTCACACAGTGGTCCTTCCAACAGCTCCCCATGTCTCATATGATCATGATTACAGAAGCATGCAAAAGACACCTTTCCTGGTGGATGGTCTCCTCTCTAGTGACTCAGGGCAGACCCTTCATTCAGTCCCCTCCGGTTGCCACAGTGACCACGGATGCCTCACTGATAAGGTGGGGGGGGGGCATTATCAGGGCAGGACAGTCCAAGGCACTTGGCAGCCTCACAAGCACCATCTGCACATAAATGTCTTGGAGATGAGAGCCGTGCTCCTAGCGTTGCAAGCCCTTCAGGACTCTCTCCCTTCTGGGACCATTGCAATTCAAATGGACAACATGTCAGTGGTGGGGTACATCAACAAGCAGGGCGGAACCAGGTCCTACCCCCTATGTCAAGAAGCACTCAGACTCTGGCAGTGGGCGATTTCTTCCCAACGATTTCTGATTGCGATGCACAACACTGGGAAGTCCAGCGTCATAGCAGGAAGGCTCAGCAGAGCTATTCTCATGCCTCACGAGTGGTCTCTGAATCAGGTAGTTGCGGATCTGATCTTCCGCAAATGGGGACAGCCTTGCTGCAATCTGTTTGTCACCCCCTTCAACACCAAATGCAGCAACTACTTCTCCCTTTTACCGCTTCCCAATCACCTTCCCGGAGACGCTCTAGTCCACGATTGGCCTCAGGGACTTCTTTATGCCTTCCCTCCATTCCCTCTTATACCCAAACTCATACAGAAAGCTATTCCGTTGGGTTGCAAAATGATCCTCATTGCCCCCTACTGGCCTCTACAGATTTGGTTTCCATTCCTGCACCGTTACCTCATCGAGCAGCCATGGACTTGGATCCTATTCCAGACCTACTGATTCATCAATCAGGAGAGCTGCATCAATCCCTCCAAACACTCCAGCTCACAGCTTGGTTAATCCAATTCCAACCTTAGCCAGGCTTCCCAGCATTTCCCCAGCCGTGCGTGAGATTATTGTCTCCTCTCACAAATCCGCCACTAGGAAGACTTATGCTAGCAAATGGAAATGTTTCTCTTGTTGGGCAGAGGCTAGGAACATAGATCCCTTTTCAGCCCCAGTGCACGAAATCTTGGAGATCCTAACAGAGCTTTTCCATTCTGGGTCCGCTTCTGCCACAATCAGGGTTCAACTAGCGGCCATCTGTAATTTTCATGTTGGTTTTCTAATCTAAACATTATGTCTCATAAGCTGTGTAAAGCTTTTCACAGAGGGACTACTCTCCTTAGGACCCCAGTAAGAGATCCCCCTCCTCCTTGGGACCTTAATTTGGTACTAGCCTCCTTGATTATGCCCCCTTTTGAACCGGCTGCATCCTGCTCCATTAAGTTCCTATCTTGGAAAACTCTCTTTCTGGTGGCTATTACCTCAGCCAGACGTGTCTCGGAACTTCATGCACTGAGTGTTCGTCCTCCGTATTTAGTTTTTCATAAGGACAGGGTTGCTCTGAGAACTAACCCCTCCTTCCTTCCGACAGTCTGCTCGGAGAATAATCTAAACCAATCTATAAACCTCCCTGTGTTTTTCCCTAACCACACCAACAAGGCAGAATAGAAACTACACCAATTGGATGTTCACAGACAATTATGTTTTTACCTGCATAGAACGAAGGATATAAGAAAGTCAGACCAACTTTTCCTTTCCTATGCTAGGGGCAAACAGGGTCTTTCAGTTTCCAAAGTGACTCTGTCCAGGTGGTTGTCTCACATTAATACCTTCATCTATCAACTAAGAAACAAAGAGTTGTCTATCAAACCGAAAGGTCATTCTACTAGGGCTTTGGCCACCTCTCTAGCCTTTCAGGCTAGGTTGCCCTTGGACTCTATCTGTGCCACTGTCACGTGGGCAAGTCCTCATACCTTTGTTTCTCATTACAAGTTAGACATGGTCTCCAGGAGTAGAGCTAACTTTAGTTCCACTGTTCTGAAGAGTCTGTTCCAATGAGCCACCCAGGATTGTAGGTGCTAGGGATGCTGTCCCAACAAGCAAGAAACGAAGGCGAGACAGACAACTTAACATAAAGAAGTTATGCACCTACCATAATGTTCCATGTTAGTTGTCTTCATCTCGCCTTCTTTCTTTTGTCCCACCCTCCATCCCCTGGTCCTGTTGGACCGAGAGGAGTTCTGGTTTCACTGGCTGAATTTTCTCTGGTTTGTTTCCAATACTGACTGAGAGAGTATTACAGGTTTGCTTAACCTGTTTGTTTGGACAGGTTAATTCTCTGGCTATGTCTGGGATTAGCTATTACAAACAGATCTGGGTAGCTAGCATCATGGGATAAGGGGTAGCCTCGAGCCAGTAAACAGCTCTCGAGCTATAGAAGATGGGATCCCAGCAAGCAAGAAAGAATGCGAGATGAAGACAACTAACATGGAACGTTATGGCAGGTACATAACTTTTTTTTTTCTGGCAAATTTCAGAGGACTTAAGTCACTAAATAATGACATACATATTCATATCCTTCAGACAATACATTCTAGCATAAATCCTGTTATTCTAGCAACTTTCTAAGTTAAAAAGAACAATATTTAAAATCTATCCCTTTCATACCTTTCAACTGTCCATATTTGTGCAGAATGTCAAGATTTTTGCCTCATATTTTTGTTCCATTTCTCCTAAAATTGGTGGTTTTGCAAATTACCATTGAGGACAGAAGTGAAAAAAATAATGGCAGACATTTGAGTTACAAACTCCATATCCTTCAGAAAAGTCATACTAATGCAAAACCTGTAATTATATCAACTTTCTAAGTCTGTAAGGGCAGTATTTAAAAAGTTTCACTGTTTTGCGGCCTTTGTTTCCCCATTACTACTGGCTTTGTCCAGATTTCTTGCTTGAAGTGGTTGAGAGACATGATCTCTGTTTTGGGCCATTGTATTTCCATTATTTCTGGCTTTGTCCAGATTTCTTGCACTCAGATATTGAGGCATATGTATACCTCTCAACCATCCAGATTTTTGCAGAATGTTCTAATTTTTGCCTCATATTTTTATCCTGTTTCTCAAAATTTGAGGTTTTCTGGCAAATCACTGAGGACTGAAATAACTAAATGTCATACACATGAGTTTTAAACATAGTTTCCTTTAGAAAGTGCATGCTAAGACAAATGCTATAATTTTAGCAACTTTCTAAGTCTGTAAGAGCAATATTTAAAATTTGTCCCTATTTCTGGGACTTTGTCCCCCTGTTATTTTAGACTTTGTCCAGATTTATTCTGATAAGAGGTTGAGAGGTATGGAGGTAGGGTGTGTAATGCTCTAGTTAAGGGAGAGGACAGGTTAGTCGATTATCTTTGTCAGGCTTGACCCTGTAACTTGGTTACAGTTGTCAAGAGCCTGAATCCTCTATACCAGTTAGCAGACTGCCAACCAAATTGTGAGTTTGAGTTTCAGTACATTTTCAGGGATTTGAGTTTCAGTGCATTTTCAATGGACTGAGTTTCATTTCATAACTGTGAGTTTCAATGGAAGATAGGTTTACTGTGGCTCATGCTAAGTCTGTTTTCAGTGTGCAACTAACTGTTTTGTTTATCAAATGGCAGTCATTGTTTCTGTTGTAGAATTTGAAACAGTGTTAGTAGCATAATTGCCTTTGGTGCAGAAGGCTGTGGAGTCTACTTCTACACCATGTAGATGGAGTGCTGCTATTGCAGTGCCATTTTGATTGTTTATTTGGTGCATTTTAAGGAAGGATAGGAGTTCTGCACTCCTGAGTGTATGTTCATTTGTATGAGAAGGCTAGTATCTATGAACTTGTCACTTTGTCAGTCATTCCCTACAGCAGTATTACCTCTTTAACAATTTTTTTAATGTTACATATGCAATTAATTCTTCAAGGGCAGCAGGCATTGAATTTGTAGATGAAACACTGAAATGTAAAGTTATTTGCCAGTAGCATCCTCTTTATTAGATGTCTTTAATGTGGAATTATTTGGACGATTTTCACTTCTGTAGAGATTGTGCTTATTGAGTGATATTGGTGGATTGTAATAACAAAAGTTTGAGTGGCCTTTTATGGTTGAAATTTTCTGAAATGGGTAGTTTTGTCATTACTGGTTCATATATTTTGTTTCATTGCTTACTAGACGAATGTTCACAACTACAAATATAAAACATCAGTCTAACAAATGGTGCTGTATTATACAAGGAATATAATTTAATAAATCAGGAAGTTGAATCAAAGAGCACATGTGCATGGCCCTATAAATGTGTGCAATGAGCCTATGGTTTGAAAACAGCTCAAAGGTAAACTTAATCCTCCAATGGCCAGATGCATTTTCTTTTAAAGTGGGTTTTCATGCCATTTCAATAAATGTGAGTTCCAAGGGCAGAGAAGTTTACTGCTCATGCGAAGTCTATTTTCATTGTGAGACTGTATTGTTTGTTTAGCATATTTTGCTATCAGATTTGTGCATTTTTTTTCAATATCTGTAGTCATTGTAGAAGTATATAAGAAAACAGGTTCCTTGTGTCCTCATTTAAAATATCCATAATTTTTTCCATGACTTTACATACAAGACTTGTCAGACTTATGGTCTGTAGTTATCCAGGTCAGTAGAAGGCCAAACCTTGCTGAGGATTAACTGTTGCAATCCTCCATTCACTAAGCATGAAGGCAGTTAGGAGGCTAATGCTGAACAGTGATTTTAGAGCATTTGATAGCTCATATTCCATGCTATCCAAGAGGTATCCCAGGATATTATCAGAGCCCATTGAGGAAGTATTCTTTGCCTTGGAGAGTGCATTGAAGACTTGTTCTCTATTGATAGCCAGATGAGTTATGGTCGAGGGTGTCTCCTGAGAGATATTGAGAGGAAGAAGGAGTGAAATTGGGATTAGATTTATTAGCCAACAGGTTTGCTTTATCCTCTGATTCCTTTTAGGTGGTTCCATTTCCAATTTGTTCAGCACACTGTTGTGTTACCTTCGAGGTTGTGGACAAAGCTGATAAATGCCTTGTGGTTATCCTTTGTCTTTGAAGATATTTCTGCCTCAAATTTGGCTTTGGTGGGCTTGATAAGATTTCTGAGTTGCTTATTTAGTTTGAGGGGTTTCTCACCTTGCTGGGTATTGCACTTCCTAGTTTTGGCTGTGGTTTCCTTCTTTTGTTACACAACTTGTTGATATCGGGATGGCTTGTTATTTGAGTTAGTTCTCTGCTTATTCCTTGTGGGTACAGCTAACTCAGTGCAGCTGTTTGCTTGATGGTATAGGGTTTCTGTAAACAATTCCATACTGCTAGCAGAGTTCACATGGTTTGGGGGGATGGAAATTTTACCATGGTATAACTCATTAGTAGGAGGTTTGTTTTGGAATAATTCCTAAATGAGGGTTAGATGGCATCCACTTGTGACAAGTGTTTGGACAGGTACATACCAAAAGGGGCATTATACTCAGTGATTGGTCTCATGAGTGCCACATAGAGGGATACAATTATGTGCCTGGATCTGAATGATATACCTTTAGATATAAGCTGCACCATGAAAAAGAATTTCCTTACAATACTGAATATGTGGTGATCAAGGGACAGTTCATTGCTGACATAGGTTTCCAGATGGGACTGTTTAGGCTTATGAGCATATAATTGCCTGGACTCACTGAAGTCCACCTTCATGCAAAGAAATGTCTGTTGCAGTCTTTCATTCATCCAGTATGAAACTTATCTTGAGATTGGTATTGAATGCCCTTTGATGAGATTCAACATATCAGGTTCAGACTAACTGGTAGGCAGCCTACTATGTTATCCAGTCCCAATAGGCTGGTCTTAGGTAGTAACTTGAGAAATTGTTGAGAGATTTGAGGGAGCTATAGATGCTGGTGTTTGATGTGAGTATATTGGAAGATGGGGGTGGGGATGAATTTCTGTCTGAATTAGTTGGCCAGTGGATTGGCTATATCCTATGGTCTAAGTATGTGATATAATTTGTTATTAGCTCACTGTAGTGCCAGTCATTGTTTGAGATTTCTAGCACAGTTAAAAAAATACTTTGTGGTTATCTTTCACCTGGGTTTATATTTTTACCTTATATTAGGCTTTGGTTGATTTAATCACAGTTCTGAGTTCCATGTTTATTTTAGCAAGAATATTTTTTGGCTTTCTGAGAGTTACATTTATTTTTGCATACAATGAGTATTTTTTCTTTTATTATGCTGCCCATAGGGCTTTATTTTTGAATTTGGTGTTGTATTTATTTCTGATGGAGGAAGGTGCATCTGTGCAACTATTCAAATATGCATAGAGTTTGGCAGTAAATTATTCTGTACAGTGGAAGTTTGAAACAGGCTTAGTATAGGGACACCATCCCCAACTAATGCCCTGTACCCAGCATAGTCAGAAACCAGCACTACTCAGATATGTGCACATGAGATCACTTACATAAGCTTACAAAGGGAGTGAGAATGGTGTGATTGTTTCTTTAACATGTTTCACAATCAAACCCGAGTGTCTTCATTTGTTCTTTCAGCATATAACAGCATAGAGTTATATATAAAATGACTGATGTTAAGTTGTCTATCTCGCCTTCATTCTTGCTGGATGGGTTCGGAGCCGACCTCGGCTCCGACTCGGCCACTCTAAAAGCTCGAGAGTTGGTTCCACCGGCTCGAGGCTCCCCTTATATCCCACAATGCTAGGCGTGAGTTACCTCAGATCTCGTTTGCCGCTACAGCGATCGAGGTGTTGGTTTCTACCGGTTCTTGGTAAGTGACTTTCTTGTAAAGTTAGTGTATTAAAACCCCTTTAATTTTAATATTTATACTTATTTCCCTTAGTTTAGAGGAATTCTTACCCCCTTTCTTAAAAATTCCTGTTTTTTCCCCACAAGAACTTTAAGTTCTTCCCTTGGGCCTACAGGCCTTTTTTCTTTCCCTAGTGGAGTGTGTGTATTATTTTTTCTTAATTTAAAAAAAACCTAGCTAGTTGTTTTATTTTAAGCTAAACTAGACAGGGTGTAATCAGTGTGTTTGTGATTGTGTGTGTGATTGCACCTTTGGGATGTCTAAAGAAGCAAAGGTCTCCGGATTCAAGAAGTGAGATGCGTGCTGTCAGAAAATGTCTCTGACAGACGCTCACACTTCTTGTGTCTACTGTCTGGGACCTTTGCACCTGCAGGACTCCTGTGCTGTTTGCCATGGCTTCAGCCCCAGGGTCCTGCAGGAAAGAAAAAATAAGTTAATTCTAAGAGGCTTACTCAAGCCAGAGGATTCCCTTACTGTGTCTTCAGGGAAGCCCTCCAAGGCATCTAGGTCTTCGGCTCCGACAACTGAGCCGAGACCTAAGGCTTCTAAACCTCTGCCTACATCGGCTCCGGCTGGAGCCGATGAGTCTCAGTCCACAGTTTCTGTGGTTCCCTTGGCTCCGGCTGGAGCCGAGGTGTTAAAATTCCGTGTCGGCTCCGACCAGACCTTCGGAGCCGACAACTAGGAAGAGGTCCAGGTCACCATCCCTTGGCTCCGTTCATTCGGCTCCAGGATCTCCCCTGCTGTCTGAACGGAGCCATAGATCTCAATCCTCTAGGTCATCGAGGCTGTCGGATCATGACCTTCAGAGGGTAGTGAGTCGACTTCTTAAGTCCGAGGCACTGGCCCAGATGCTTCAGAGCCCAACTCATCAGTCAATGCCTGCCCCTGTCCATCAATATATTCCTCCTTCGACTCTCTTGAGCTCGGAGCCGGGTTGTGTCGGAACCGAGACTGTGATAGCGTCGGAGCCGATACAATTGTCTTCGGCTCCGTCGTCGGCTCCGATTTCTTCCTTGGAAGAATCTCGGCGCCGGACTTCCCTCGTCGGCTCCGAGGGGGTGAGTGGCATCGGACCCTTGTCCGACCCCCTCTCCCTCTTGGTGCTTCGGCGCTGGTGAGTTCGGCTCCGACATCGACCTCGAGCCATCACTGTCGGTGCCGAGGAGGTTCTTAGCTTCTCGGGCGGGGACCTCTGGCTTTGCCTGACAGGGGTGCTTCGAGGTCATGCGGAGTGTGTTAGAGCCTGGCTCTACTCCACAGTCGGCTCCGTCCGCCCCTCCCTCACGGTGCCTCAGGTCAAGTCGACTCACTCCCTCATCCCGGACCGCAGAGAGCCAGCTCCTCAGGAACCCCTGTGGGGATTTCATCCTCTTCCGAGGCCTCTCCTGATTTGGCAGAAGAGCCCCCTCGGAAGAGGAAGTGTAAGAGGAAGCACATTGACTCACCTGAGTCCATCACATCTGACACAGATTTAGATGATTCTGAGGGTTCCCCCCATTCCCCTTCTGAAGATGTCTCATTTGCAGACATTCTAGAGATCCTGAAACAGAGGGGAAATTGGCCAGCCCTCAACCCTTCGGAGGATGAATCTGTGTATCTTGAGGCGTTTGGCTCTTGCCCTTCCACCTCCTGGGTGTCCCCCCCCTTTGACCCCCTCATGCAGGTGGTTGCTAAAAAGGCATGGACGGCTCCTGATTCAGTGGACCCCACTCCCAGGAGACCCTCCAAATTCATAACGGCACCAGCAGACAAACAGTTCTTAACAAAAGGAGTCTCTGTGGATGCTATGGTGGTAGCTGCTGCCACTAAGAAGGAGCTAGCTGATCCTTCAGTACCTGTCCATCCACCTAACAAGGAATCTAGGTCCATGGACAGGTACGGGAAGCGGATGTTCTCGTCAGCGACATTTACCATGCGTTCGCTGAACTACCTATGCCATTTCACTCGTCTTCAAAGAGACTTGATTAAAGAAGCGAGTGAAATGTTAAAGGACCCTACAGCTGCGGGTTTTCAAGATAAGATGAACACTCAGCTGGCTACCCTTAACTCCATAACCAACTCCTCCATGCGCCTTCTTTCTTACGCGGCTGATGGAGCGAGTAGGGCCGCAGGGACAGGTGTGGCCTTACGTAGGCATGCCTGGATGCGGCTATGCAACTTTGCGGACCCCTTCAAGACGTCTTTCACTAACTCCCCGTTTGATGGATCATCTCTCTTTGGTCCTCAAGTGAAAGAAACCTTGACTAGGTGCGAAACTGATGGCAAGACCCTTTCTGCCGTCTGAGTCCATTTTTCTACTCCTTCTAGACCTTACCCCAAAGGCCAGAAAGGTGGAAAGATGTGGTTCCGTAAACAATCTCAATGGACTTCGCCTGACGCACAGAGTCGTTTTCCCGCCAGAGGCAGAGGCGGGAATAACAATGGTAGACGTCGCCCTAGGGGCAGGGGGGGTCTGCAGAACCAGGGCAATCGGGAAGCCTTCTCTGACAAGCCATTTCAGCATCCCTGAGGTGTTGCCCGACTGCCCACCTTCGGAGGCAGTCGGGGGAAGATTGTCACTGTACCCAGAAGCCTGGCTATCCCTGACTCAAGACAAATGGGTACAGTCCGTCATTTCTGAAGGCTATTCTATCCCCTTTCTTCGCATTCCAAACCAATCAAAAAAATCCCTTCCAGATGTTCCACCCGCTCAAAGGGATCTAGCGGTTTTGGAAATTTCAAAACTGCTTGCAAAAAGAGCAATTCAGCCAGTTCCAGCAGACCAGCAAGGATCCGGAATCTACTCAAGGTTCTTTTAGTTCCAAAGAAAACAGGGGACTGGAGACCAATTTTGGATCTCAGTATCTTGAACAGATCAGTCAAGAAAACAAGATTTCGGATGGTCACGCTGCAATCCATCCTTCCCCTTTTGAGCAAAGGAAACTGGATGTGCTCTATAGACCTTCAGGATGTGTACTATCACATAAAAATGAACAGACGCTCCAGAAGATTCCTCCGCTTCAGGCTGGGAACCAGTCATTTTCAGTTCAGGGCCCTGCCCTTTGGTCTCACCACTGCCCCCCGGGTGTTTACCAAATGCATGGCAGTGGTAGCTTCTCACCTGAGACGACAAGGATTCCAGGTGTTTCCATATTTGGACGACTGGCTCCTCACAGCTCCCACCAAGCATCTCCTTCTGATGGCCAGGGATTACACTTTTCGCATTTGTCAAAAGTTAGGCATTTAAATAAATTGCGAAAAGTCTGTTTTGTCGCCTTGTCGTACTATTACTTTCATAGGCGCAAATCTAGACACAGTAGACATGTCTGCGAGACTAACACATCAGAGAATAACAGACATTCACAAACTGGTCTCACTTCTTTTCAACAACAACAGAATCAAAGCCAGGTTAGTTCTGAAGGTGTTGGGAATTATGGCGGCGGCCATACCTCTGCTTCCATTAGCCAGATTCCACATGCGGATCCTTCAATGGATGCTCTTTACACAATGGTCATACCAGCAACTTCCAATGTCCCATACCATTATGATCACGCAGGCGTGCAGAAATCATCTCATGTGGTGGATGTCTTCCCCTCAGCTCTTGTTGGGAAGACCCTTTGTTCCACCCCCTCCGGTTGCTACTCTGACAACGGATGCCTCCCTGATCGGGTGGGGGGGGCATTATCAGGGCAGGACGGTCCAGGGCACATGGCAACCAAACGAACGCCACTTGCACATAAATGTTCTGGAGATGAGAGCAGTGCTTTTAGCGTTGCAAGCCCTTCAAGACACTCTTCCCTTGGGAACGATTGCAATCCAGACAGACAATATGTCTGTAGTGTGGTACATCAACAAACAAGGCGGAACCAGGTCATACCCCCTGTGTCGAGAAGCACTCAGATTGTGGCAATGGGCGATTTCTTCTCAGCGATTTCTGATAGCAACGCACATCCCCGGGAAGTCCAATCAAATTGCGGACAAGTTGAGCAGAGCTATCCTCATGCCTCACGAGTGGTCTCTGAAAGACTCTGTTGTGAGAGAAATTTTCCTCAAGTGGGGTCAGCCTTGCTGCGATCTTTTTGCTACTCCCCAAAACAGCAAGTGCAGAGAATATTTCACTCTATTCCCTTTACCAGGCCAACCCAGCAGAGACGCTCTAGTCCAAGTTTGGCCCCGGGGACTTCTGTATGCATTTCCTCCCTTCCCACTAATCTCTCAAGTGATACAGACAAGTGATACAGAAAGCTATCGCTCAGAAGGCCTCATTGATCCTCATTGCTCCTTACTGGCCTCGACAGGTGTGGTTCCCCTTTCTACATCAATTTCTATTGGAGCGACCGTGGCATCTGGACCTAGTTCCAGATCTTTTGATCCATCAGTCGGGTCAGTTACATCGCTCCCTTCCCTCTCTGAACCTCACTGCTTGGTTCCTCCAGTTCCAACCTTAGCCAGGCTTCCTCAATTATCTCACTCCGTTCGAGATATTTTGATAGCTTCCCATAAATCTTCCACTCGGAAGATTTATTTGAGTAAGTGGAAACGCTTCACATATTGGGCTCAAGGAAGGGACATAGATCCTTTCACTGCTTCCATCCAAATGGTCCTTGATTTTCTAGCTGAACTCTTCCATGCAGGTTCATCTCCCTCTACTCTTAAAGTTCAATTGGCAGCTATTTCTAACTTTCATGTTGGTATTTCTGAATCTGCCTTGATGTCCCACAAGCTTTGCAAAGCCTTTTGAAAGGAGTTTTTCTTCTCAGACCTCCTATAAGAAATCCTCCTTCTCCTTGGGACCTAAATTTAGTTCTTGCTTCTTTGATTCTTCCCCCTTTCGAACCTGCAGTCTCCTGTTCTTTAAAATTGCTATCATGGAAGACTCTCTTTCTGGTAGCCATTACTTCAGCTAGAAGAGTCTCAGAACTTCAAGCACTCAGCTGTCGACCTCCTTATTTATTGTTTCATAAGGACAGGGTATCCTTACGATCGAACCCGTCCTTTTTGCCTAAGGTAGTCTCGACGTCAAATCTAAATCAAAGCATTGACCTCCCTGTCTTTTTCCAGAATATTCCAATAGGTCTGAACAAAAATTACACTGCCTGGATGTTCATCGTCAATTGAGGTACTATTTGGATAGAACAAAACAATTCAGAAAATCTGACCAGCTGTTTGTCTCCTATGCGGAAGGCAGAAAGGGACTTTCAGTTTCAAAGGTATCATTATCCAGATGGCTAACATCTTTGATTTCCCTTGTATATGAAATTAGACACCAAAAGCTGCCTAATAAACCTAAGGCCCATTCCACCAGAGCTTTGGCTACTTCTTTAGCCTTCCAAGACAGACTGCCTATAGACACCATTTGTGCAGCGGCTACTTGGGCTACTCCTCACACTTTCATTTCTCATTATAAGTTGGATTTAGCTTCTAGGCATAGAGCTAACTTTGGTTCCACTGTTCTCAGGAGTCTGTTCCGTTAGGCCACCCGGGACAAGGTGCTAGGGACGCGGTCCCATCCAGCAAGAATGAAGGCGAGATAGACAACTTAACATAAAGAAGTTATGTTCTTACCATAACGTTCCATGTTAGTTGTCTTCTTCTCGCCTTCTTCTAGCGCCCCACCCTCCTGCCCCCTGGCCTGGACAGACCTAGAGGAGTTGTGATTGTGACCTCTCTTTCTACCACCTCTATACTTTAGGTATATGCTCTGCTGTGCATATTTCCTGGATCAGGATGTAGGTCACCCTTCTCTTCTCCCTTATTTATAGAGGTGGACTTTGTTACTAATTATTCTATTACTATTATAGGCTGGGCCTAGCTTACAAACGAGATCTGAGGTAACTCACGCCTAGCATTGTGGGATATAAGGGGAGCCTCGAGCCGGTGGAACCAACTCTCGAGCTTTTAGAGTGGCCGAGTTGGAGCCGAGGTCGGCTCCGAACCCATCCAGCAAGAAGAAGGCGATAAGAAGACAACTAACATGGAACGTTATGGTAAGAACATAACTTCTTTTTTCCATTTTGTGGGAGGTTAGGGAGGCAGCCTGCATTTGCAGATACACTTTTTGTTTTTAGAAGCTGTCATCTTCTCAACGTATTGGATGGTATCATGTCAGCTTTGAGCATTAAGCTTTGGGGAAAACATATTTCTTCCTTGAATTTCTTTTCATTTCTTTCAGTAATTTTGTTCAGACTATCACTGGATCATAAGACTTGAAAAAAGTCCAAAAAAGTGCCTTAGAGCATGTACAGTTCCATTGGCTCTGGGGCCTAGGGTAATTTTCTTGCTTTAACCAATTTCCTTTGAGCAAAGGCTTGAGATTCACAGAATGTAAGTAGGGTCATGAGGATGTAACTTTGCTTTAGTTTTTGCATGATTGACTCCCATGGGTACACATCTTTGTTTATTGTCAGTGGCAGTATGACTGAGCCCAGCTAAAATGTATTTGTTGTTGGGAATGTAAGGTTTACTTTTCCAAAAGGCTTAGTGTGAGTGTAGGCCATAGGAATCAACAGCCATTACCAGGTGACCCATGCAGGTGAAAGGGAGGTAGTTGTGGCTCATAGCTTGGGTGTTACCTAGGGAGAGCACTTTATGTTGTACCTACAGACCACAATACTGTGGAGCATGTGCTGCCTAGAGCCTGTTAGTCCTTTAGTCGACAGCACTACTGGAGCTCTAGTGAGTCACTACAGGGGTTTGGAGCTGCAAGGGGAAGAAGAGTAATCTTGGGGGGCAAACTGATTGAGCTACCCTAGTGTAAATAGAAAGGTATTTTGTTTTTTGACTTAAGGAAGATGCACTTTTGGTATGAAATGTTGGCATATGCTTTTTGCCAGTGATCTGTTCAGAGATCAGCAGTATGAAGGGGGCATGGCTTGGTCAGCAGTGTTAATGTGGGTGTGGCTTGTAGAGGGGGCAGCAGTCTGGGAACTATGAGTACAAATTTGAAAATCATGGCTACACCCCGGTCCAAACTTGAAACATGCTATAATAAAGTAGCTAAGTTTGCTGTATACTCACCCACCAAAATCCATCACTGCACATCCCTCAAGAAACTAAATTGTCTGAAACTCCCAAACCAACTAACCTACTGTCAGTTCACTACTGTCTCTCTCTATAAAACATATTGCAGCCATACAGTAGTAGCAAAACACTGCGTTCCAATAACAAATCCCTAACTGTAAGTAAATCAAAAACTCTCTGGGAAACTCCCTGTACGGTTACTGTTAGAAAACAATGAAGCTCCATTCAACTAAAGATAAAACTTACAGAAACTGACAGATGCTGTAAAAGCCTAATAAAACCCCACTTACAACACTCCTGGCTCTGCTCTTGCTCTTCACCTGCTTAATACCTACGAAAGCAACTTATTAAGCTACTGTACTGCTGACAAAACCATGGTGCAGTGGTAGAGTTGTCTCCTCACAGCAAGAGGTTCTCCCGTTCGATTCTCGGCTGGAGCGCCTTCTGTGTGGAGTCTGCATGTCCTCCCCGTGGTCGAATGGCATTCAAAAGACATGCGTGAATGGGCGTGCCTTCGTTGAAGGTTGGGTGTCGAGCTGGCAACTCGGCACCGTAAATCTACTGCCAATCATTACCAGACCAGAGTTCTGCTGTGGCGGCCCCTAACCGGGAAAAGCCGAAAGAAGAAAAAAACCACTGACAAAACCATACTTCCTCCCTCCTAACTCATCACATATGGAGCCCATCACGATGATGAATTTAATAAAATTTCACTTTTCTCAACTACTGTAAACAATACTTCTCTACTGCTTTCCTCTTCTCTCTGCTGCTAGTTTATTCTGATCTCTCATGTTTGCCTCCATTTTATAACTACAAAACTAAATGCAAATCTAAATTAATGTTTTTCCCCCATCTGTTTTACTGTTTTTCTTTCTCAACATAGCATTTTGTATAGAATCAACTACTATGTTTTCTTGCTTTCTGTAGTAATCCATTCTGAGGCATAATACTATCTGCAATGTTAAAATGAATAAAATGTAATAAAATGTCTGTGTATTATAAACACTTGTAACTTATGGATGTAAATGTGGAGCTTTTCTCCCCAGGCCTCCAATTTGAATCCCAGTCAGACTTTCCCAGTCAACAAAGACAAATGAATGAATGAATGAATGAATGAATGAATGAATGAATAAGTAAATAAATAATGCACATACTTTGAAATGAGCTACTGTGAGTTCAGTCCCTTTTTTAATTTTATTTTCTTGCAAATTTTTGAACAAAAAATTCCAAAGTATAGCAAAAGACAAAAGACAAAAAAAGAGCAACCCTTCGCCATTTGTCCAAAATACAGAAACAAATATTACATTAGTTAAACTGGAATAAAAGAAACAAATGAAATAATTTGTGGAGTATTGAAAACAAGTACAGGTTCCTCAAGTACAGTAATTGAGCAGAACATAAGAAACCAGGTCCAAGTACAGGTAAATCAACAAATTCATAGACAGGAAAAACTCCTTCCATTTATGGCACATCTAGATATGAAGTCTGTATCAGAAAACCACAAATGTTTCCACAGAGAAGCTGCCTGGGCTTTTAAGACACTCAAGTATTTCATAGTGTTTAACTTTAATACTTTTAAACATGGCTCCCAACTTATCAGCTTAGATAGCACATCTCACAGACACCTTTCATGTTTAACCCCTTTTGGGTACATCTCCAATTTTAGGGAGTTTATCACATAGTCATAGGACCGGACATAGAAATCAGTTTATAAACTTTAACAATTCAATAAAATATTTATAATATGCTGGCAATTAGAGAATATGTTTTAGTAACACCATTCCAGACAAGGTATGAGCAATCTTTAGCCTGAAACAGTTAGATAAGGTCTAGTGAATGGATTTAGAAAGATGAAGACTCTTGAGCCATGGTCTGATAGTGTGCTAAAAAGAAAATGATTCAGACAACCAAATATCTGTATAAGGATATAGGTGAGATGGATATATATGTCTGTAAAAAATGAACCAAGAATTAGCATAGAACAGAGAGAGAAATGGAATTACATTTGAAATAATGGTCAGTAGTAAGTTAAACTAAATTAAAGGATTTTAACTGCCAGTAAAGTCAGAAAACTAGATCAAGTAATAAGGATGAGGCATATGAGTATAAAGATGAGGCATTTGAATTATACCTAAAGGTGTGTCCCCCAAAGTCAACAAAGCACTATAAAAATGTGTATGCAAAAGTCATAGGGGATTTCAGGACTTGGAAACTTATGAGTGAAGAAGAGGGAAAACAGTGAGTTTGCAGAACTAGATCAATGCAAGGAACATGAAATCTTGATTTAGAATTTCAAAACCGTGATGAAATGTGTTCAGCTTCCAGGCACTGAGACACTTTCCTGTTGTACATTTTGTTAGGAACACATGACTGAAGTGATATTCACCTGCAGGTATATGTGGCTGTTGCAAATCACTTCTGGGCAAACTGAAATATGCTGTGTCATGACCATATCTTCAATAATCAACTGCACGTGGGCAGGGAAATTAATGTGTGCTGTGCTTTGCGTACATTACATGCTTCTGTAAATACAACATGTAGAATGTGTTACAGCATGAGGGACATCCTGCATGCCACTGTAGTCACACTTATGCTCTAGTATGTGTTTTAGGCAATGATCAGTTGACATTGTAAAGGGGGCAGTGATCAAAACACACCATTAACAAAGGCAATGCTGATTGTGCACGGCATCTGTACTGCCACTGACATGCCCATTGGGCATCCTGCTGCCTGCCATACTGCCTACTGTCACTTGGTGGCTTGGGAACCATGGGCATTATTTTACCCCTGTGCACATGGTTATTGAGATGTGGGCGTGGTGTTGCTTCTCATTGCCCACAGGGAATTTGCAAAAGGTATATCTTTCAGCAGCTGAATGTCACTTTAGCCATGTGTCCCCAACAAAATGTGCTGCAGAGAAATGTATCGCTGCCTTGGAGCCAGAACCCTGCTAAAACATGTGAAATGTGTGTGCTTAATCAGTGAAGGAAATCAAAGATCAAAATGTTTTGATATGCGTGTAGGAAGTGAAATGTGGAAAAGAGTTACTAGGCATGCAGTATGTGTGTCAGTCCATAAAAGCAAAAGTAGAAATGAGACATAAAAAAGATTAAATACAGCTAAGTATCAAACAAAATGAATGAGTGAAAGTAAGGTCTAAGGTGTAGAACAAGTCATACGAAAACACTGTATATTGTCAGTGAAAAACAAGAACCAACTTCAGCATAATAGAAGGAGGCAAAAGTAATTTTGAAATTGCACTCAGATGTAAATAAAAGAAAATGGTTAAGGTAGTTGGTTGCCAACAATATCAAGAAAATAGATTGGGAGATACAGCAGTTTGAGTAAGAATAAAATATGCTATCTAAATTTAATAAGGGATTGTAAAATAAAAATAAAGAAAATGAGTATGAGGAAGTCATGGGGAAGTCCACGTTACAAAACTGTAAGAGAGGAAGATGGATGTGAAAGTTGTAGTAAAGAGAATAACTGTAGAACATAGAAAAAAATGACCAAGAGTGGGGAAAAACAGTATAAAAGAGAGGAGGTAACTAGTGAAAGAAACAAAAGGTTATTGCATTCTACTATGCATGCTGGATGCAGAAAAAAAAACAGAGTGAGACAGACTCAAAGTATGTTGAATTCAGATGAATGTATGTGGAGTAGTAAAAGGTATCAAACTTCATGAAAAAAATACTTTATAAAGTAAATAAGGTAGCAATGTATAACAGCAAAATGTAATTTTAAGGTAGTGAGATGTGGAAACTCAATGAGTGGAAGCAGATTGTAAAATCAATAAAAAAGCTATTCATGAAAGTAGTGTGATAGAAGCTGTCTGAGGAGAGTTTCCATGAAAGGAAGCAGGAAAGATAGTGCTCCACTGAGAAGCTATCAAAAACAGAAAAAATAGCCAATCAGAAGACTGAATTGGAAACCATAAAATATACAGCTCTAGCCGTAAATGATTGAGAGCTTTGGGTCAAAAATTCCAGCTTGGACAGCAGGAACTTGGTGAAAAGGGGCTAAAAAACAAACACAAAAGTTACACAGAACACAAAGTGTTAGCCTAAAAGACAGATTTTGGATCCTAAACATATAAGGAAGCCAGAGTGTGAATAATGAAGGAAATAGGACAGAGTAGTTTGGGGTAAGAAGCAGAGATGTGTGGTTCTTAGAGTGGTGTAACAATCAGATTTAAATAAGGAAAAGAACTCTAGAAACATTATAATCAAATCATAAACTAAGATTTGGAAAAAGTATACAAGAGGAGAACAAACTCAGTGAAACATATGAGTGAAAGGGGATGTAGATAGTAAAGGATGGGTGAAGAGAGCTGGTCATTGTAGAGTAAGGAGCTGGTGTATAGTAATCATACCTGGTTCTCTGAGATGGGAGTGTAGAAAAATGCTCTAGGAATATAGAACATGAAGAATAAGCATCTAAGAAAGTGTAAATCATACAATCACGTTGTCATAGAAAGGGATGAGTCTGAGTGAGAGAAACCATGGGAAAAGTAGGGGAGTAAAGGGGGGATAGGTGCTGGCAAAAATGATGGGAAAACTGCCAAAACAGTTAATGAGAAACTAGATTGGGTTACTAGCAAAATATGAGAAGTTTGCTATACATATAAGTTCAGAAAACAAGCATATATATGATTGTTTAAAGGATAAGGTTAATACAGAAAAAACTATGTTGATATAAAGATTCTTACCTTTCCAAGAGTGTGAAATAAGTCATATGTACAAGCATATTTATCTGATTTGCTAAAATAGAAGACTGGTAAATAAAAAGATATGTTGATTTAAATATTTAATTATGCCCAGAAGTACAAAATATACCAGTTTTTCAAGTGGGGACCAAGGTGAGCTGACCTGACCCAAGAGAAAAAGGAAGCACGAGCAAAGCAGCATTAAAAACTGCTCTAATCGCATTGAAGGAAATGCTTAAAAATCAAAATGGACCAATGAGAAGGCTGAATGAAGATCTGGAGAGAAAGAGAAAGGGTGCTTGCTGAATTAAAAGAAAAGAAAAAAAAACAGAGCAGTAACAGTCTTTGGTTTACTTATGAAAAAAATCCAATCACAATTGTCAGTCCAGAGTCACAAACAGAAACAAAGACTCAAAACAGCAGTTTCCAAGTACAAAGAAGATAAAATTTGGAGGCTAACCATAAACACAAAAATTTTTTTTCTTATTTAGTGCACTGTAGAACATATCGTTCATGGGTCAAGCAGTCTGCTTAACTGAAGACAAGGATAAAATCAGAAACAGAGGTCAACAAGGATGATCACATAAGAGTAGCGAGGGGGTAAACAGTTTAAGATTAGGATTTGGAAGAGACAAAGTTATCAAGATGTCAGTTTAGAAATTAATGCAATGATAAAAAATAGAGATGGTGGTAATTGGTGAAACATTAGTAGGTGAAAAGCTGGAATCCTTATGAAGAAAAGTAAAGCCAAAAGAAACATGGGGTGCTATTGAGTTGGTCACTATAGAGTTATAACCATTCAATGAGGAAAGTATCCTCAGCCCTGAAACTAGGACTGGTCAACAGTATTTATGTATTTTTAATTACTCCTTGTTTTGTGGAAATTTCAATGGGTTTTCCCATTTCAGTGAAGATTCCAGGGAGAAAAGCTCCACAGATACAGTGCAAATACAGTACATAACAGAAAAATATAGCAAACTATAGACAATACAGTGAGTTATATAATATCACATTACATAAGATAATGCATAGTGCTTTCAATACACAACTGAATTATTGAAACATTATAGAAAACTTGACATCTTATCTGGTGAGCTTTTTAATTAGAATATGTTTTTGCTATCACCATTCCCAACCTTAGTGTGTGAAGTGTGCCCACTTTCAAGAATTCTTTTCAAATTGTATGACATTCTATAAACAAACACTGGTCTTTCTCCTACTATTCTTGAAATCTCTGAATTAGTTGTAAAAATAGTCCAATGTTTGTACAAAATTTCTTGAACCATACTGGCGTAAGGTGTATATGGTAATATATATGCCATTTTGTACCCTTCTATTTGTTTATCTACTGTCTCTGAAGTTGCTTGCAAGGTTCTTCCTAATATTGGAAAATATTTGGTCTCCCTTTGAGATGTCACATATTGTCTAACGTCCTGTAACATGATTTTACTGTATTTCCTATCCATAAATAGTCTAGTAATGTACTCAAACTCCGATATCATGTCATCTTGTCTGGATGTCATTCTGGCTGATCTAATTAATTGCCCCTTGAAAATATTTTTTAACATCTTTTTAGGGTGATTACTGTCATATTGTAAATAGTCGTTTGAGAAGGTACTCTTCCTATATATTCTTGATTTGAATCCTTTTACATCTCTTGTAACAATTGTATCTAAATATGGCAAACCTTCTTTGTTAAATTCATGGGTAAATTTCAAAAAGGCACTACTATTATTAATAAAAGTAAAGAAATCATTTAGTTCATCTCTATTTCCTTTCCACAAGATGTAGATGTCGTCCAAAAATCTTGTGTAATGGGAAATTAGAGGAAAGTGTTTACTCTTAAATAAGACTTCTTCTTCCCAGTATAACATGACAAGGTTTGCATAGATCGGAGCACTAGCCGACCCCATAGCTACTCCCTTGCTTTGTTTGTAATACTCTCCCTCAAACGATATAAAATTGTTTTCCAACACTAAGGACATGCAGTCCATAATGAGACAGATTTTATCCCAGTCATACTCAGTGTACTTTTTAATACTTGCACAGAACATTTGTAAACCTTCTTCGCTAGGTATACATGAGAACAAATCAATGACATCTATAGTCACATAAATTAGATCACTTGTGAGGTTATCTGTAGGGAATTTTCTTAAGAAATCCCAGGAATCTTTCAATACATGAGGTAGATTTTTATAAATATCTTTTAACCATACATCTACTAGTTTACCTAGTGGAAATGTTTTTGATTTGGTGCCTGAAACAATGGGTCTGAATGGTGGGTTGCCCTGATCTTTATGTATTTTGGGTATGCCTACCAAGGTCGCAGTAATTGGATATGACACCTTTAAAAAATTATATATATCATTGTTAATTCTGTTGTCTATCCAAAACTCTTCCAAATATGAATTTATCCTCTGGTAGGCAATATTTATTTCATTCAAAGAAATTGTAATGTAGTTGCCTGATTCTGTCAAAATGGCTTGTATTTTGGATAGATATTCCAATTGGTCATATATAACTATCCCACCCCCCTTGTCAGGCTTCATAATGCGTATACTTTTGTTCTCCTTCAATTTCTGTAACTCCTGTCTCTCTTCTGTGGACAAATTGTCTCTCACTTTAATGTTTCTAGAATTGTTCTTTAACTTGTAAATATCTCTCTGTACTTGTTTTTCAAATAATTCGACTACAGTGTTCGTGTATGGAACAAAAGTGCTTTTGGGTTTTAGCAAGTAGCTATCCCCTTCTTCACTGGGTTTGTTTTTCTTTTTGTTCTGAAACATGATAGATAAATTCAATTTACGGGTGAACATTTTGGTTTCTATCAGATGATCAACTAACCCAAATTTCGGGGTGGGAATGAATTTCATACCCTTGGATAATAGTTTGTAATGAACATCTTCCACCTCAAAGTTAGTATAATTGTATATTTTGAAGTCCCTTAATTCTTTTGTTTTGTAATTGTGGTCACAATTGTTCTTTTCTAAAGCTGCTTCACTATCATTTGTGTGAATGAATGTTAATTCCATTTGTTCCCCTTGTAAAATTTTG
Organism: Protopterus annectens; assembly: GCF_019279795.1. NCBI lineage: Eukaryota > Metazoa > Chordata > Ceratodontiformes > Protopteridae > Protopterus > Protopterus annectens. The sequence continues at coordinate 1,282,629,067 of NC_056735.1, forward strand.
GTCTTACGTCCTGGGGATAATAATTTTTCTTCCCCTTGAATTCTACTTTCTTCCAATACTGGGGGTTCCAATTCCTTCGAAAATTCTGATTGTATCCTTCCTCTTCATCATACCATTCGTTTTTTCTCTCATCCTCATGTACCCCCCCTACTACGTTGTTCCCACTCTGTTGTCTATAGTGCCCGTCCTCATATTCATAAGATCCTTTAGTTCTATTACCCCTATCATTGTTCCATCTGTATGCCCTTTTGTCCTTATACTGTGTCATATCTCTGTTAATTTTTTTACACTTTCTTTCATGTATAATGTTGGATTTCCTTTCCACAATAGAAAACTGTTTGCTATACAAGTTGTTCCATTCATCGAACAATAAATCACTTTTAATTTCTGCATTCAATGTTTCTACCTCATTGATTAATTGTACTAAAAATTCATCATTGTACTTAATTATCATATTCATAAACTCGAATCCACATTGGTCAAAAAAATTGTTGAAGTCATCCATTACAGTTTCCTTAATATCTACTCCTAATGGTATTTTAAAAAAACGGAGTCCCATTGGGACTATTTTCAAATTTATACATTTGTTTAAATAAGCATTTTCTATTTTAATATTATCAAGCTTGCACATAATGTCACCCATCTTGTAAATCTTGTCCTTCAAAGCTAAATTGTTAACATTTCTATTGTTTGGGGTTCTTTCCTTCCCCTTGTTAACCTCATCAAACTTACGTTCACTGGTTAAAAAATCATTCAAATTGCTTTTGTCTCTATAATCATCTTTAGGCTTGTTCAATGGTCTAGAATGCAAAACAGTACCTTGATTGGCCTTACAAGTACCCACTGATTTGGCGTAGGTCTTTACAGGCTTAATGTGTTTGGATTTAGTCCCAGTTCTTGCCACTCATCTTCATACTGTTTAAGTTGTCACATTAGTACATCAGAATCAGTCATTTTTATTATTAGGTAAAAAGTGCACACAGATTTTCACTGTGATTATCAATAGAATGCATTATAACATGTTGTAACATTGAAGGGCAACCATAGATTTTAATTTTAAGCAACAAACAACATTTATTTATGTTTACAACTGCAGAATGAAGTAATACATTAAGAATGTGAAATTGTATTAACTAGTTATGTATTTTATTCGAAACAAATTTTAATGACAACGGCACTTTAAATCTGAGCTGACTTTGTTAATTTGGCGCCAAAAAGTTTATTTAAGATGGTGTAGTAAAAAGTTTGAATGAGTTCTGAAGAAGCCTATGATGGATTAGGTGAAAGCGCTTAACTCTATGTTTTATGTATCACGGATTTTTATGTTCAAATCCTGCACCTTTATGTTTAATTAAAGTTCTGGCAGTCGCACAGTACTGTGTTTCCTCGTTCTTTGTGAGAGAAGATAGCACAGTATAATTGGCATTTTAAGTATCAAACAAAATGAATGAGTGAAAGTAAGGTCTAAGGTGTAGAACAAGTCATACGAAAACACTGTATATTGTCAGTGAAAAACAAGAACCAACTTCAGCATAATAGAAGGAGGCAAAAGTAATTTTGAAATTGCACTCAGATGTAAATAAAAGAAAATGGTTATGGTAGTTGGTTGCCAACAATATCAAGAAAATAGATTGGGAGATACAGCAGTTTGAGTAAGAATAAAATATGCTATCTAAATTTAATAAGGGATTGTAAAATAAAAATAAAGAAAATGAGTATGAGGAAGTCATGGGGAAGTCCACGTTACAAAACTGTAAGAGAGGAAGATGGATGTGAAAGTTGTAGTAAAGAGAATAACTGTAGAACATAGAAAAAAATGACCAAGAGTGGGGAAAAACAGTATAAAAGAGATGAGGTAACTAGTGAAAGAAACAAAAGGTTATTGCATTCTACTATGCATGCTGGATGCAGAAAAACAGAGTGAGACAGACTCAAAGTATGTTGAATTCAGATGAATGTATGTGGAGTAGTAAAAGGTATCAAACTTCATGAAAAATACTTTATAAAGTAAATAAGGTAGCAATGTATAACAGCAAAATGTAATTTTAAGGTAGTGAGATGTGGAAACTCAATGAGTGGAAGCAGATTGTAAAATCAATAAAAAGCTATTCATGAAAGTAGTGTGATAGAAGCTGTCTGAGGAGAGTTTCCATGAAAGGAAGCAGGAAAGATAGTGCTCCACTGAGAAGCTATCAAAAACAGAAAAAATAGCCAATCAGAAGACTGAATTGGAAACCATAAAATATACAGCTCTAGCCGTAAATGATTGAGAGCTTTGGGTCAAAAATTCCAGCTTGGACAGCAGGAACTTGGTGAAAAGGGGCTAAAAAACAAACACAAAAGTTACACAGAACACAAAGTGTTAGCCTAAAAGACAGATTTTGGATCCTAAACATATAAGGAAGCCAGAGTGTGAATAATGAAGGAAATAGGACAGAGTAGTTTGGGGTAAGAAGCAGAGATGTGTGGTTCTTAGAGTGGTGTAACAATCAGATTTAAATAAGGAAAAGAACTCTAGAAACATTATAATCAAATCATAAACTAATATTTGGAAAAAGTATACAAGTGGAGAACAAACTCAGTGAAACATATGAGTGAAAGGGGATGTAGATAGTAAAGGATGGGTGAAGAGAGCTGGTCATTGTAGAGTAAGGAGCTGGTGTATAGTAATCATACCTGGTTCTCTGAGATGGAGTGTAGAAAAATGCTCTAGGAATATGGAACATGAAGAATAAGCATCTAAGAAAGTGTAAATCATACAATCACGTTGTCATAGAAAGGGATGAGTCTGAGTGAGAGAAACCATGGGAAAAGTAGGGGAGTAAAGGGGGGATAGGTGCTGGCAAAAATGATGGGAAAACTGCCAAAACAGTTAATGAGAAACTAGATTGGGTTACTAGCAAAATATGAGAAGTTTGCTATACATATAAGTTCAGAAAACAAGCATATATATGATTGTTTAAAGGATAAGGTTAATACAGAAAAAACTATGTTGATATAAAGATTCTTACCTTTCCAAGAGTGTGAAATAAGTCATATGTACAAGCATATTTATCTGATTTGCTAAAATAGAAGACTGGTAAATAAAAAGATATGTTGATTTAAATATTTAATTATGCCCAGAAGTACAAAATAGACCAGTTTTTCAAGTGGGGACCAAGGTGAGCTGACCTGACCCAAGAGAAAAAGGAAGCACGAGCAAAGCAGCATTAAAAAAACTGCTCTAATCGCATTGAAGGGAAATGCTTAAAAAATCAAAATGGACCAATGAGAAGGCTGAATGAAGATCTGGAGAGAAAGAGAAAGGGTGCTTGCTGAATTAAAAGAAAAGAAAAAAAAACAGAGCAGTTAACAGTCTTTGGTTTACTTATGAAAAAAATCCAATCACAATTGTCAGTCCAGAGTCACAAACAGAAACAAAGACTCAAAACAGCAGTTTCCAAGTACAAAGAAGATAAAATTTGGAGGCTAACCATAAACACAAAAATTTTTTTTCTTATTTAGTGCACTGTAGAACATACGTTCATGGGTCAAGCAGTCTGCTTAACTGAAGACAAGGATAAAAAATCAGAAACAGAGGTCAACAAGGATGATCACATAAGAGTAGCGAGGGGGGTAAACTGTTTAAGATTAGGATTTGAAGAGACAAAGTTATCAAGATGTCAGTTTAGAAATTAATGCAATGATAAAAAATAGAGATGGTGGTAATTGGTGAAACATTAGTAGGTGAAAAGCTGGAATCCTTATGAAGAAAAGTAAAGCCAAAAGAAACATGGGGTGCTATTGAGTTGGTCACTATAGAGTTATAACCATTCAATGAGGAAAGTATCCTCAGCCCTGAAACTAGGACTGGTCAACAGTATTTATGTATTTTTAATTACTCCTTGTTTTGTGGAAATTTCCGAATGGGTTTTCCCCCATTTTCAGTGAAGACCCAGGGAGAAAAGCTCCACAGATAAGTGCAAATACAGTACATAACAGAAAAATATAGCAAACTATAGACAATACAGTGAGTTATATAATATCACATTACATAAGATAATGCATAGTGCTTTCAATACACAACTGAATTATTGAAACATTATAGAAACTTGACATCTAAGAATAGCTAACTTATCTGGTGAGCTTTTAATTAGAATATGTTAAGATGGATAACATGGGAAGCAAAAGGATTATATTGGAGGATATATGTTAAGAAAGAAGAATTCTAATAAGGCACTATGTCTGCTGAGGGTAAGATAGATAGAAGGTCAAATCATGTGTGAAAGAAATGGTTACCTGGAAGAAAAATTCTTATTGGGGAGAATAAGTGGATTGTAAGCTAGAATGGAAAGCATGTAAAAGCATAACAAAATAGTAGAGGCACATTTTGGGTATCATAATATTGTAATTTTATGAGTGTAAAAGAAATAAAATGTGTGTAAGTTTGAGTAAAGAAATACAGAGTTAATAGAGTGTAACTGGAAAGAGAGGTGTGTCTGGGTACTGAGGGTTCAGCCTGGAGTAGTGCAAGAGCCCAGCCAGTTGTTTGGTAGGTGTTTCTTCAGTGACACTTTAAAGATATTTAGATTCATACAAAATACTAGGCTAACTGCCCTTGCAGACCATTTTAAGCCTAATCAAATTTCCCTGTTTCTGTTTGAATTAACCTGTCCCATTTGGTTATTGATTGGCCTTATCCACTCCATGGTCAATAATTATATATTAGCCCTAATGAGAATAACAGAGATTATACTGTAGACAATTGAGAGCACCCATGCATGGAAATGAAAAAAAAACATTTACGAGCTACCTCTGTCAATTAGTAGTACAGGCAGCAGTCCTGGGGTAAAGTTTCTGCTTCCTATCCATAGATCCAAGTTGTACTTGAATATAGACAGGGAAGAATTTTATTTTATATGGATGCAGAGTCTGTTCCAGAGGAGTGGTATCCTCTGTGTGATACACCTGTTCCCTCACAGCATTCTGTTGATGATGCAGTAGAAGTTTAGTTCTCTAGATTGAGTATTTCTGATACCGTGTGATTCACTGGCATTTGTATGCCAGACACAGATCATCTCTTAGCAGTCTGGAGCAAACTGAGTATAGTGATGGGGCTTTTAATCGGTTCATATAGAACATATTGTTTAGGCCTTGTATCCTTTGCTAAGGTATCTGTGTGAGTGTTCCAGTGGTTGAATGCGTCTGGACAGATACATGCCAAAGGAGGCATTATATTCAATGACTGGCCCAATGAGAGCTTAGTAAAGAGGGACAATGACATCCCTAGATCTAGACACAATTCTTTTGTTTATAAGCTGTGTAATATACAAGGACTTTCTTACAACAATGGACATATGCTGGTCAAAAGTTAGGTTGCTGTCCACATAAGTTCCCAAATCCTGAACAACTGTGCCAACTCTTAGGGGTATATTGTTGATGGGGTAGTTCTCTGGGACAGACAACTTTCCAAAGGATACAGTAATGCATTTTTTGGTATTTAGTTTCAGTCCATGATTTTGGCAACAGTTATTTATTTGTGACAAACCTACATGAAGAGTCATCTGCAAACTTAGTCAGCCAGAGCCCTTTGGTAGTGACTTTCACTTCAGAAAAGTAGATGAGAAACAAGAGAGGTCCCAGCACAGAACCCTGTGGTACTCCACTAGTGGCTGGTCTCTTTCCGGAGGTAAATTCCCCTATACTTGGCACTCCAGACCTGGAGGGATACTGTAGTTCTCCTCCAGGACAAATGCAAAAGTGGAAGTAGGATATGGCAAACTATGAAAAACAATGACCGAATGTTAAATTTTGAATGAACAGTGTAAGCTTCTAAAGGTCTAGGTTAAAAGAAAACTCTGCAGTAAAGAAGGCTCCTTTAACATACTTTATGGAAAGTAATCGTTATGAATGTTTTCATCAATTATAAGACTTCTTCAAATCAGTCAGTAGTTACACGTTCTGGTCAGCTTGCCAGTATGTTGACACTTCAGGTTGTTAATACTGATGCTGAAAGAAACAGTGTAAACATTAGCCTGCAGTACAACCAACAAATGATGAATCTGAATGCACTATATAGGAAAAAGACAACTACAAAAATATTATCATATCTATCTGTCTTACTCTAGGGGAGATTTGGTTCCAGTTTTTTTCAACGTGGTTAGACTGCAATGAATCATCTGTGCTGTTATTAGATCTTGTGATGGACACTACAGCTTTGTTGTTGGACGGTAGGACTTGATTAATAGTATGGGGTTGTAATATTCCTTTTAGAGTGGGTCAATTTTCTGGGGAGTGTATTTATAGGCTATAGTGAACTGAGCGTAGTAGAGGTAGTTTGTAAGTTCTAGCAAATTAAGGATTTTCAGAGCTGTGCAGTGGTGTGGTTTGAGTGGTTATTAGTTGCAATTTTTTCAATTTTGTTATAGGCCATCTCTAGTTTATTTTTGATGGTTGTATTAAGGTTTGTAAATATGGGAGAGGCATAGTTTAGGGAGGGGAGTAGGTATGTATATGCTATGGTTTTCCTGGAGTGATCAGTAAGGAATATGTTTTGTCTCTGTAGACAGGCCTAGTTTCTAGTTTGTCTTTTTGATGGCTGGTAGTGGATGCTGGTCATAACTGAGACTATCATGACATCTTATTCCAAGGGGTTTGGCTTGTTTTATGTATTCTATTTTAGTTTTATCGGCAGATAATATATGATTGCATTTGATTGTAGTAGTTTTTGGGTGTGAAATGCATCAGTCATTTTTTTTAGCACTTAGAAGCAAGTCTGAGCTATCTAGCCAAAATTCAATGGCTAGAATGGCCTGTTAAGTGTTGTACTCTAGGAATGTTAGTGTTTGGGCTGAACAGATGAGTGTGGCATCATCTAAATATTTTATCAGAGTAGCTTGTTTAATGGTGGAATTTAGTTTTTTTATAAATATATTAAAGAGTAGGGGACCTAGAGATGATCCCTGAGGGATGCTGACTGTTACTTGAAAGAAATCAAAGTAGTCTTGATGACATTTCACAACTTCATTGGGAAACAATAAAAAGGGCTCACCATTGGTTAACCTGGCAGAGAAGGAAGGTTAACCAAAGAGAAACTCAAGTTGGTATTTCTCATAACTTGATACGCTGTATAGTATGCTGCCAAAGCTCAGCTTTTTGATGAAAACTTTGAAAAGAGGTAGCATTTAGTAATGTACAATGTGATAAGCTGAGGTACAGGAAACAAGCAGTCTACCTGAGCATCATCACAACAATAAGCCTGTTGCAGTGCCTGTTCTGCAAATACTACAGTTCCAGAAGACCTTTATGAAATGTTAGCCAGGGTTTATAGACTTTAAACTAATAGGAACCTTGAATCACAGCACAGAAGACTGAAAAGATCTATTTTTTTCTATTTGTTAACTTAGGGAATTCCAGTAGATAAGAGTACCTTTTCAATTGCAGTCGGGGAGCTCTGTCTGGTTAAGTAACTTGCTCAGAGGTGGAAGGAATCAAACCTGTACCCATGACTACAGGAAGCACCTTAGTAAAATCTCAGAAACTTAATCCTCCATGCTAAGAACCTGGTAATAATGAGTACGTAAGATGATTTGTACTGAAACTAAATAAAAAGAAGCTGTTTGAGTCAAAGGAGAGAACAGCTGATCAGGGTACGACAGGGATAGGGATTGAACAAAATATGTATAAAAGCAAAAAAAGAAGGAAAATAATGGAGGAAAGGTAGGGCTGCTGGGGAGAACAGGAGGCAATGAATCTTAAGAGCATGTGGAAAAATTATGTCAAAGATGGCTGAAACAGCTAAACTAAAAACAAAAGTTCCTGAATCACAGGATGGCTGAAACAACTGATGTAAATAATGTTAGAAACATCAACAAAAAATGCGTAAGAAGAGCAAATAAAGTTTAGATGGTAAACCCGAGGACACTCGTGTCCTACATATAAACTGGAATTATTTTTATTTTATTTTTTTATTTATTTAGCAGGTAGGTGAACTGGACTGCATAATGACTTGGTTACACAAAGGAGGAAATAAGAGTTATGGAAATGTGCTAATTTCAGTAAAGTGTGATAATGTGCAAGGAACAATATTAGGCAAAGGTAAATACAGCTGTATACTAGATATGGATCGGTTTACTTTTACATGTGTGTAATGCACATGTGTGAAATTCAAAAGTCCAAAAGGACTTTTTCAGGTTCTCGGAATGCCGAAAACAAAATGCATCGAATGAGCGAATGCACAGTAATGTTTGCTCATTGCAGATTCGGCATTTTTGGTGCGATGTGCACTGTAGTGGGGATCGGGAAGTGGACCCTTTCCCCACTGTAGTGCGACCTCAGAGTTAGAGTAATAAAGTAGGGGTTGAGGGGGGCACAGCCCCCCCACAGGGAGGGTGCAGGTGGGCTTGCCCTCCTGCATTACGCAATGTTTTTCGAATTAAAGTTCGAAAATCAGCAAATCTGGTTTTCGATTTGCTGATTTTCGAACTTCGGTGCAGATCGGACTGACGATTTTCGTCATTCCACTTCGCACAAAGGGCCGTTCGGATTTTCAACCTTTCAAAGGTAAACCTATTGATCAATGCAATATATGTTTCATGCTATTAAAAACCTGCAGGGTTATACCAAGCAGATGAGAAGTTTAGCTTGCTACATAAGTTCAGTGCATCTGCATTCACTTTGCAGCTGTATATGCAATTTTGTCTGCCATTTGGTTAAGGTAGAATGTTTAGGAAGCTAGTAAGAGAGTTCAGAATAGAGACATCTTTGTGAAAGAAGGCCCTTTCAGTACAGGCAAGTAAAAACAATGGGAAACCAAATTTAAGAGCACTGAAAGATGAAGATCTGAAGGGTCTGGGCAATGGTTTAACTGAAGTATGTGGAGGTAAAGCTTTGCAATGGACTACGTGAAAGAACTTGCACAACAGTGTGTTCACCAGAAAAATGTTTTTGGATTGAGTGGAAGTTAGTATACTTTCTTAATTGCAAGACAGTAATTAATTTTCCTAAAAGTGACAAATGTGATTTTTTAATGTTTGGAGGTTCATTATATTTATGGCAGTGGTGTATCCAGTGTTACATAGGGAATACTCAAGGTTAGGATGCAGTACCCCTTTGCCAACTGCAACCCTGCTCTGTTTGGTTAGATCTTGTTGTTATGGGTAATTTTAGAGAGCATCTCAAACCTGTTGTTTAAGGGAAAGGTTCTTCAGAATTACACAGCCAGGTTACTACTTGAGGGAAAACAGCATTAATGATCTACTTTGTTACAGGCATTGCAAGGTGTCCACTCTTAAAAGGTCAGAAACAATTTTATAACAGTGAGGACCCAGGGTCATTATTTAGTTGTGGTCCTGTTATACCTCTTATCAGTATCCAACACTTTGGACCACAAGAGGCTATTGGGGCAGCATGTGCAATACTGTGGTGATGCAGGAGTAGTCTGGGATTGGCTTCCTTGTTAACTTTCTGTATGAACACATAGAGTAGTGTTAGGTGTTTGTACATCCTCGTCTTATGACTTTAGTGTATAGAAAGGTTTGGTTTTGAGCCTTTTGTCATCCATGGTGTACACACACCCACTGGGAGATGTTATTTAAAGGAGAGGTTTGCAATGTCATTGTTATACTGATGACTTGCTACTCTGTTTCTACTAGGAATCTAGGTTTACTGGCATTAAATTACCAGAAGATGGGAAATTCATTCATAACTAGATGATCAGAAATAATTTGAAATTTAATGCTTCCAAGATACTTTCCACATTAACTCATTCACTCCAATGGAGATCAGGAAATTTGCACTGTAACTTCCAATGGGTGGATCCTAGACCTTTTGACAGAATCAGATTATGTCCTCACATTTCAAACAAGTGTTCAAATCTCTGGAACCATAGAGGTTATGAAAGAAGTATAAAAGGCAAATCGTTCAGCACAAACTATTTTTATACTGATAATATTCTTTAGGTTCTAAGTCTTAAACAGAATTATATAAGTCACAGTACATACAGTAACTATTATGTTTGTAATATTTTGTAAACAACAATATCTCAACAAGCACTCAAGTTACACACATACTTTCAGCAGCATTTTATTCATCTAGCTGAGAGCTTTCATATGCTAAGGAGTTATGTCTCTGTTACTTGGTTGTTGAAATATTTAGAAAAATGTGAAAATTATATCTATATAAATGAACATAATGAAAACAACAGTTAATATCTCTTTACCTGCACTAGACAGAGGTCAAATATTAATGCAGCTGAGTTTGCCATTGTGTAGGGTTTAAGATGAAATATTTTAAAACCTTGTACATAGCATGGTTTTGGCATTATTAATGTAAATATTAACAAGCAGTATTTGACGCCTAGAGGTGTCAGTAGGAGTTAACTGCGGATGCACCTGGAGGTGTCACTCAGATGTAATGAGTTAATTCATGTAATGCTTCAATACTCATCTGCACTGTCTTGATGCCAGTGTTTCCTGTTGTGAGGATAAGCCTAAATTTCATATCAAAGATGTGTAGCTAGGGGATAGTTTTTGATGACTGATTATGAAGGCCCAGGTTTCAGATGTTGTCAGATCATCTTTTTCCCCAGCTAAGGAATATTGCTGTAATTCAGCATCTCATTTAATCTGCACACCTTCCTGTGTGGTGCATGGCTTAGTTTCCTCTTGTTTGGACTACTGTAATGCCTTGCACTTAAGATTTCATGATTGTTTTCAGGTGGAGAAAAACACTGCAGCCTTGATACTTAATGTGGCATGGCCCAGGCATCATATTGCACTGGTTCTGCAGTGGCTACCAGTTATATTTCATTTTGTCTTTAAAGTGTTATTCATTGGCTATCTAGCATTACATGGATTGGTTCCCACCTTTTTCAGGGAGTTACAGACCTGGCAACAGACTATCACAGACATTTTGCTCAGTTACCCTGGGATTTTAGGTAGTTTTGGTGGGTGTGATTGGAATACTCCACTATTCATTCCTTGTTTAGGAAGGGGCCAAACCACTGGAATTTGCTGCCAGGTTGTCTGGGGGCGCCCCCATGCTTAGTGTTATTACAAATATATCTCTTTGATCTAACATATAGTAATTAACCTTGTCATTCTTGACATCATCATCACATGGGATCAGGGTGTCATGTCAACTGTTGCCATCTCTCTCTATGCAATGTCATTCTCTTTTCTTCTAAAACACTCATGCCTGGCTGTCGTAGGTCTTCTCTCACACTGGACACCCTTGTTTCCTCTTGTCTTTTTCCTGTCTGTTCCAAATCTTCACCAGATTGTCTTCTGTTTTTCTGCACATTTGACCAAACCACCATAATCTGTTCTCTTTGACCTTTTCTGCAATTGGAGCTACTTTGCTACATGTTACTTTTAATTATTTCACTTACCTTGTTGTGTTTTAATTTTTATACTTAGCAAATGTATTGCATCTTAGAAAGGACTAATTTTAGACACTAGTCAAATTGAAAGTTAAACTTACATAGAAATATCAGAGTCAGAGACCTGTTTTGCCATATGAGGAGTTAATGTGCTTTAAGACATTATCTCCACGATCCATAAACAATCAGTGCCCTGCATTAACTGAAATAGTGTGTTGGTGTGATGAGTGGTAATTAGCCAGTTCAGAGCCATACATAGCTCAATTGTCCTACCATGGGAAATAGGGTAGTCATCATCATATTCAAAAGACCACATGATGATATGCAGTTGAGCAATATTATGGAAATCAGAACTAATATGAACACAATGACAGAAACCAACATAGGGGAGTGATTTGGAAAAGTATAAAAATTACACGTGAAGCAACAGACCTGTACACTGACACTTCTTGGTGAACAGAAAAAAATGATTATGCTAATATGCTAGTAATAGGATTGATATTAGCTGAACAACATGCATTAGTGTCTGTTCGTGCAGTTAGTGCCCATGATGAACCACATCATTGTGCTCCATGTCACAGATGGGTCTATCTACAGCTAACATACCATTAACTTAATGAGAGGACATCGTCAAACCCTGTCGTGTGGACACAGACTTAATACAGAAACTTATCAAGAGCTGCAGCAAGATAGGTGTCATTTGTGCAATGCTGTACAACATGGTCTTACACAAAAGATAAAGCACAGGCTCTCCATCAGAATGCCAAACAGACCAGAGCCAGCAATGCAGGAGATGCCAAATGATGAGTCACTGGAGAAATAGTCTGCTGGAGAATTACATGTGATATTGTGGACAGTAAAAGGAGCTTCATCACTGGCAAAAAGGTGGCATCTGGTCCAGATGCAATACTACAGCCAGGTCATGCGGTACAATACACTGACTGGCCATAGTATGCATCAGACATTACCATACCACATTAGCCATAAGACATAATTGACATCATTTGGACATGAGGGGCAGAGTGACAAGAATCACTTAGGGCTACACAGGTGGAAGGAGGAAGAACTAAAAGAGGTGGAAATGTTGGAGTATACAGCTGCTAGACAGGGTGAGGTTGGTATACTGTGTAGTGAAGGGGCAGTGTTGCCTGAATGGGATAGAGGGTCAAATGATTTGAGTGCCAGTACAATACTGGTACAGTAGGACACATGCAGCAGATGGTACAATACTACAGGGACATGGATGGGGCAGCTGTTGAGGGTCCATAAGTGAGAAGGATGAGAACTTTAGATGGTCTGGCCGAGTGCGCATTTCCAACATGGAGTGGCACTGTCAAAATTATCTGCCAGCAAGGATGATGTGGAATGCTGTGACTGCTTCTCCTTGTGTTGTGCTGTGTAGGATCATCATGTCGCTGCTTCCATGAGACCAGCCAACTCACACAACAGCAGGTTCACCACTAGTAATGGCAGCAATGAAGTGGCTGTCCGTGACCTTCAAGAACCTACCCTGTGAGATGTATCCCCAGTGCAGCCAGAAGAGCAGTTCTCACTTGTATGGTGATGGCCATGACTGACACTGCCACCATACTCCATGGTAGCTATGGTAGCTGAAAAATAGTTCTGCAGTATTGTCAGCAGGTGGATGCACTTCCTGGCCTTGTATTTCTTAGCAGTATTCATTCACTGCAGGTCCTTATATATGTCATCGTGTATGCCATTAAGTAAGCTAATCATCTCCATCATGGTATGATTGATTATGTGCCTGGATCACTGACCTGCACCTCCATTCTTTTATGCCCAGTGTGACACCCAGGTCATGTAAGGAGCAGCAGACCTGGTGCTGATGTCAACCAGCATGCAACACCCTCATGCTTTCTGCACTCTCAGCAGTGATGTCACTGCACAAGCATGTGACAACTCTATACCCTGTATTGGGCTGCTATGGATGAACTGTCTCTCCATAGACAGTGGGGAGGCAGGAGCTGCAAGCCCATGAAGTGGTGTGCCACCATACATTGGTAGTGGCATACGGTTATATGAACCTCATGAACCCTAAAGAGATATATTGTGTCACCACCAGTTTAGCTCCCACAACCAGACCTTAATCAGGTATCATTGTCGTACTGTCCCCAGACAGCTACACCAAATACTCTGTGTGTCTTAGAGTGGTCTGTGATGGTAGTCCTCCACATGTTCCATTCCCTCTCTTGTGATGGCCTGGGCTTTTCTGCAGGCATGATGTATAATGTCAGTAGCTATGTAGCAGAACTTTTATGTTATTCTTTTGTAGTCACCAACAAAATTTGCATTCTTCACAAGGTCCTCTCACACACACACACACACACACACACACACACACACACACACACACACACACACACACACACTCTCTCCTTGAAGGCTTTGTCAGCCTTGTCTATTCAACTATGCCTGCCATGAGCATAAGACTGTAATATCACCTCTCTCAATCTATCTGCTGCGTTGAACTTCTCCATGACAAGCACTACCTTTTTTTTGGTACAACTGTAATACCTGACCTATGGACAATGCCCAGACACAAATTTGTCACCCATTTCCTCCAACGACCCACTATACATCAATGAGCTGTGATTGCAGCATGTATAATTTCTGATGAACTGCGTTATCACAGGTTATGGCCTCACACCAAGCAAGTGTGGCAACATGGAAACAGGTTTTATTAACATCCAGTCTGTGATGCATCTCTGCAGACCCATAGCAGCCCAGGCAACACCAAAGTGTGCCCTAAACACCCACTTCTGCAGCCTGGCCCATGTAGCAAGTGTGCCTCCCCCACCATGCCCATCTTCTCTGTGTATGCCAGGTGGACCCTGTTGCAGAGATTGTTCCTTCCAACACACACTTCCTGTCTATGATGCCACCCAGCATGGCTACTCTGGTAATCAGTGCAGGTTATAACCACCACCCCACCTCCAATTCCTCAGCTACCCCTCATGGCATTACACTTATAGGACCTATTCTCCACCCAGAACTGCACCAGTGTCCCTCCCCTCTTAAAAGCATACACATAAATATTGACATACCCTGGGCACAATAATACACACACAAATCCTAAACCATTAGTCTGCATTTAAGCACCCCAACTTTCTTTCTTCCCTTATGTTTACTCAGTGGTCACAACTTGCTGTATCCACCCCACTCATCTACCTACTCCTACCCCTCGTATATTTGTTCCCCCACTATTTTAGTTTCTGTTTCACTAACCAGTCTTTCTACAAACATACACACGTTTCATGCTTCTTCTAGATAATACTGCATCCTGACTCTTCCTGTTTTATCACTTTTGAAATTACAATACACCACTTAATCTTACACACATTTTTACTAATGTCTGATTCACCTCGAACCATTCAAATCACCTCATTTCACCATTAATCACTTTGAAAATATACGACTTACCCAGTCTTTAGTTTAAATTTAAATTATGAAACCATCACTCTTAAAGTTAAACCAAAACAAGCTTACCAAACCTGTTCATCTTTCTCTCTCATACCACTCTGTGGAGATATTCACCCCAGCCCTCTCTCTTCCTCCCATCCTGACTCCCTGTAAGCAAAACTCATCACAAGGCAAACCTCCTTTTATACTCCGCCCACGCATCTCCTACCAAAACATGGACGATATCATCACCAAAACCACCAAAATCCAACCTATCTTAAACTCACCCAAACTGCTTAAATGTATTTCCTTAAATACTCATAGAATTTATAATAAAATTTCAGAACTCCATGCCTGTATCTCCCACAGTACACAAAATATTATTGCCATAACTGAAACATGACTAAAAACCCATATACCTGACTCTGAAATTTCATTTCCTGGTTATAATATTATCAGGGCTGATAGAACTCACAACAAAGGTGTTGGAATAGTTTACTATACCTTGACTATCTTGAAATCCTACCCTATAACACATCTATTTCCAAATTCAATAATGTCAAACACCTCATCCCTCATCTTAAACTAAATAACTTTAAACAAATATATATTATAATACCCTATATTTCCCCAGTCAGTAATGCTACAACCCTGGAAGGCATCCTAAACAGGATCTCATATACAATTTCTAATAAGAAGATAATAGTAGGTGATGTTAATTTCAACTGGCAGGTCATCTCCACAAAATACCTATCAACTAGCCTACTAGCCTCAGCCTATTTATCATGACTCAACTCATTTCCTCCCCCAAACGTTATAACTATCCCAAAAACTGTGGTTCAGTTTTTGACTGGATATTGGTATCTGATTCCACTATGTCTTCAGCAGTACCCTGTGCGATTCCCTCAATGACCATCTGTCTGTATATGCAAACAGACTCAGTACCCATCATGTCAAACTTCATGTAACCTCACTAATTTTAACCCAGATACATATAACAGAATCCTAAGTTCCTTTAGCTGTTCCTATCCTAATAAGTATTCCACTCAATGCTGTTCGTACACTTAACACGCTTTTCTTTAAAACCGTCAATAGTCTGGCTCCAGCTAGAACAAGAAAAATAAAGAATAACCATACTCATTGGTTATCCACTCATAGTAGGCTCCTAATGTGTGAAACAGACAGGGCTTGGAAAGAATGGTTAAAACATAGATCTCTCCGAAACATACAACACCTTAAAGAATTACAAATCAAAGCACAGCAAACCAATAAAGGGATTAACTCTCCTGCATCCAAACTACTACTACTTTGGATGACCAGGAATTTTACATACTTGTAACACTAGATGTGGTAAGTTTATTTACAGTCATTCCCAATACTGAAGGTGTACTGACGTTACAACGCTATATAAAGAGGAATTCTGACTTTGATGAAGAATTCATAGACATTATTGCTTTGTTCATGGAGATAGTCTTGGAAAATAATGTTTTTGTCTTCGACGACAAAATTTTTGTACAAAAGGATGGTGTAGCTATGGGCACATCTTGTGCCAATAGCTACGCCAATTTGGTTATGGCTGACTGGGAAGTGGAATCACTGTTTCTCATGGCTGGTTTTAGTGAGAATGTAGGCTATTATAGAAGATTTGTAGATGACCTCTTCCTAATTTGGAAAGGTAGTGAGGCATCCCTGATCCAGTTTGTGGAAGAGCTTAATGGTCTTACAGATTTTCTTAAGTTTACAGTGAATTATTCCAAGTCAAGTATTTCATTTTTAGATGTTAGTATTAATAGACTTGCTAATGGCCTAATGAATACTTCCATACATAGAAAGCCATGTTTTAGGAACACTCTGTTACATCGGCGGAGTATGCATCCAAGGTATGTTTTTGAAAACATAATAAAAGGGCAGTCCATGAGGGCTTCACGTTTAAACCCTAGTACAACGGATTATTCTCTGGAGATGTCTTCCCTTAAAAATAGGCTTTTGGAAAGACAGTACGCCACCAGGGATGTGGAGAGGAATATTGAGTTAGTTAACTCTCTAAGAGAAGGTTTGGCTAAACCTTATTTTTCTGATTGGAAGGGTGTTAACCCTGTCAGTTCTATTGGTAAAATAGAACCTCTTAGGATCCCTATGTATTTCACCAGGGATGTTAGTATCATTAGAGGGGTAGTGAGGAAACACTGGGACGTTTTGAAGTTGGATGAAGAGTTATCCAGTGTAGTGGGACAGGATCCCAGTTATACATATAAGAACAAACAGAATATTAAGAATAAACTCTGTGATAGATCGGTTCGCAGGATGTTGAATATAAGGAATGGTAGTTTTAACACTCAGCCATGTGGTAAATGCAATCAATGCAAGTATGTGGATTTAGGTTTGACCTTTACACACCCCATTACTGGGATAGTCTATGAATTTAGGACCAACACATTCTGTACAACTACAAATGTGGTGTATTTAGCCCGGTGCGTCTCATGCACGTCTTTCTATGTAGGTAAGACGTGCAGACAGCTTAGGGAGCGCATCAGGGAACATGTTTATAGTATTAGGATTGGGTCCGAACATAACGCACTTGCTAAACATGTTAAAAGTATGGGTGCTGAACATTATTTTGTTTTTAATGTCATGCAACATGTCCTATCAGATATTAGAGGTGGAGATGTAGATGCTCATTTACAAGAGGCTGAGCTTAGATGGATAGTCAGGCTGAGAGCAGATAAGAAGCCTGGACTAAATGATAAAACACAAGTGAAACCACTTCTAAAAAAGAGAAGACTTTTTAGGCATTAGTTTTATTTATCACATGTTTTTTATATATTCTTTATATGTTTTTTATATATTCTTTATATATTTAGGGTACTGTATGTTTTTAAATGTTTTAATGTGGATTGTGATTCTATGCATGTATAAATGAATGTATATCATTTTAAATGAATCAATGATGCAGTATTTAGCATGTTTAATTAATTAACTTTGAACCTATCAGCTTTGTCTTTTATATATTTAAATGATGTGTTTCAATGGCAGCTTTGTAGTTTGAGAAAGCCTTTTTGGTGAAAGCGCTAACTTTTGCTAGCTGAATAAATAACTTTTTATACCCTACTGGAATTGGAATTCGTAATTGAAGTGACAGAGACTGTGGATATTTCAGGCTGTTTTCTCTACCTGCATGTGAACACTTTATATTTTATCAGTATTTTTATACTTGGATGCAGGAGAGTTAATCCCTTTATTGGTTTGCTGTGCTTTGATTTGTTATACTTTATTTCGTTACCAACTGAGGGAGATGGCCGTAACAGAGTCTGCTGTAAATGTGGAATTACCTTACAGGCTTGAAGAAGCTGAACCGATGACCCGGAAATCCATCCGCTTTAATGACTGCTTGGTAGCAATCGAGAATTTACTGCTGAGTTATGTACCGGATTTAGGAACTGTCGATGCCGATGTGGTAGCTGAACTAGGGACAGACCTGAACAGGTTGGAGCTGGACTTTATAAAACTTAAGAAATTGCAGCTACAAAGGCAACATTTTGAAGCCTGTATAGCGAAACGCGTTGTGCCACGAGGCTTGCGCGTTTTAAAAATGCCAACGTCAGGTAATGCCTTTCCTGTTTTATTACATAAGTGGCAGCAGTTAAATTTGACTCTAAGTTTTGATTATATGAAACTCTTAAATGAGTTTCATGCTGCAGAGGAAGCGGCACTGCGTAGTAGTGTTAATGAACAGTACAACAAGTTTTTTGAAAAGTATAACTGTTCCAAAGCGCAATCTGGTATAGAACGTTTGTTGGATAATGTACAACTGTTCGAGAAGCGACTTCTCGAACAGAAGAAGAATAAGTTGATGAGAGACCTACAGGATTTTCGTTTAGGCCATGTCTTTACTTGGCCACGTACGAATGAAGGACTTAATAATGGACAGTATAATAGGAGTGCCCTTAACAGGGGTGTAAATGTTAGCTCTGTTGTGAATACTGGTGATGTACATGTCGCTGAGTCTGCATTAACCACTGATGTGCCTGTAAATGTAAATGATGCAATGGATGTTAATAATCCTCACATGTCTTTGGGAAATGATACTAACAACTCAAATGCTAATATAGATATTAGTAATGCTGCTAATAGACATGGAAATGTGAATGCTACTAATGATTTGTTTGCTACTACTATTAATACTGAAGTACAAAGTGATATTTTAGATCCAAATAAAGTACAAGTTGAACCTGTGGTAAGGAAGAAGACCCCAATAATAAGAACTACTACCCCTGCTACACAGGCTGGGATGCCCTTTTCCACCCCTTTCCCCATAGCCAACAATACCTTTTTTGGGAGACGGAGGTCACAGAGCAGAGGGAGGAACAAACACAAAGGGTCGGGAGGGGAGCATACGGGGCCAACCTTGAAGAAGATGTGGGGAAAAGTAGGGGATCATTAGTAGTTAATTTGTCTGATAGATTGTTGAGTACATATGAAGAAGAAGTACTGAATAAAGGCCTGAGTTACATACCTACCTGTGACAGTGATGTCACAGATTCTATATTGGATATCAAGATGTTTGTTAGGAAAGCACAGTTGAAATTGGACTTTGGAGCTTATGATGGAACAGCAGTTAGTGATGATTTAGGGAAGTTTCGCCCTAATAGTTTATACATGCCTGTGTTGCACCCCCTGCTGGATACTTTTTCTAAATTGGTTGAAGATGATTTATATAAGTATTACAGTGAGAAGAAGAAGTATGGATCTAGGTCTAAGAAGTATAACTTAACGTACTTACAAAGGAAGGCTCTGAATGATCTTAGAAATGAGGAGTCAATAGTTATCAGACCAGCAGATAAGGGGGGACCGATAGTGGTTATGGATACAGACAAGTATGTATGTAGTATGAATCTAATGCTTAGTAACACTGAATTTTATAATATTATTAGTCTCAATGAAGTAGGAATTAAAGTTTTCCAAGTTTATGATACACTTGAGGATTTGCACCAGAATCAGCTTTTACCAGATACATTGTTAAGGTATTTAAAAGTTAGTAATCCACGCCTACCAGAAATAAAAGGACTACCTAAGGTTCATAAGTCCTTGATTGATCCACCATTGCGACCTATTGTCGCAGGACAGGGATGGCTGACTGAACCCTTCTCCATTTTATTGGAATTTTACCTTAGGCCTTTGGTTGATTCCAATATGTATACATTAAGGAATAGCAAACAATTTTTAGTTGATCTATATGAATATATGGCTACTTTGGATGACCAGGAGTTTTATATACTTGTAACACTAGATGTGGTAAGTTTATTTACAGTCATTCCCAATACTGAAGGTGTACTGAGGTTACAACTCTATATAAAGAGGAATTCTGATTTTGATGAAGAATTTATAGACATTATTGCCTTGTTCATGGAGATAGTCTTGGAAAATAATGTTTTTGTCTTCGACGACAAAATTTTTGTACAAAAGGATGGTGTAGCTATGGGCACATCTTGTGCCAATAGCTACGCCAATTTGGTTATGGCTGACTGGGAAGTGGAATCACTGTTTCTCATGGCTGGTTTTAGTGAGAATGCAGGCTATTATAGAAGATTTGTAGATGACCTCTTCCTAATTTGGAAAGGTAGTGAGGCATCCCTGATCCAGTTTGTGGAAGAGCTTAATGGTCTTACAGATTTTCTTAAGTTTACAGTGAATTATTCCAAGTCAAGTATTTCATTTTTAGATGTTAGTATTAATAGACTTGCTAATGGCCTATTGAATACTTCCATACATAGAAAGCCATGTTTTAGGAACACTCTGTTACATCGGCGGAGTATGCATCCAAGGTATGTTTTTGAAAACATAATGAAAGGGCAGTCCATGAGGGCTTCACGTTTAAACCCTAGTACAACGGATTATTCTCTGGAGATGTCTTCCCTTAAAAATAGGCTTTTGGAAAGACAGTACGCCACCAGGGATGTGGAGAGGAATATTGAGTTAGTTAACTCTCTAAGAGAAGGTTTGGCTAAACCTTATTTTTCTGATTGGAAGGGTGTTAACTCTGTCAGTTCTATTGGTAAAATAGAACCTCTTAGGATCCCTATGTATTTCACCAGGGATGTTAGTATCATTAGAGGGGTAGTGAGGAAACACTGGGACGTTTTGAAGTTGGATGAAGAGTTATCCGGTGTAGTGGGACAGGATCCCAGTTATACATATAAGAACAAACAGAATATTAAGAATAAACTCTGTGATAGATTGGTTCGCAGGATGTTGAATATAAGGAATGGTAGTTTTAACACTCAGCCATGTGGTAAATGCAATCAATGCAAGTATGTGGATTTAGGTTTGACCTTTACACACCCCATTACTGGGATAGTCTATGAATTTAGGACCAACACATTCTGTACAACTACAAATGTGGTGTATTTAGCCCGGTGCGTCTCATGCACGTCTTTCTATGTAGGTAAGACGTGCAGACAGCTTAGGGAGCGCATCAGGGAACATGTTTATAGTATTAGGATTGGGTCCGAACATAACGCACTTGCGAAACATGTTAAAAGTATGGGTGCTGAACATTATTTTGTTTTTAATGTCATGCAACATGTCCTATCAGATATTAGAGGTGGGGATGTAGATGCTCATTTACAAGAGGCTGAGCTTAGATGGATAGTCAGGCTGAGAGCAGATAAGAAGCCTGGACTAAATGATAAAACACAAGTGAAACCACTTCTAAAAAAGAGAAGACTTTTTAGGCATTAGTTTTATTTATCACATGTTTTTTATATATTCTTTATATGTTTTTTATATATTTTTTATATATTTAGGGTACTGTATGTTTCAAATGTTTTAGTGTGGATTGTGACTCTATGCATGTATAAGTTATAATGAATGTATATCATTTTAAATGAATCAATGATGCAGTATTTAGCATATTTAATTAATTAACTTTGAACCTATCAGCTTTGTTTTCTATATATTTAAATGATGTTTTTCAATGGCAGCTTTGTAGTTTGAGAAAGCCTCTTTGGTGAAAGCGCTAACTTTTGCTAGCTGAATAAATAACTTTTTATACCCGACTGGAATTGGAATTCGTAATTGAAGTGACAGAGACTGTGGATATTTCAGGCTGTTGTCTCTACCTGCATGTGGACACTTTATACCTTAAAGAATTACACCACTGTATTGAAAGAAAGATTAACACAGACAAGAAAATCTACTGCAGTAACCTCTTACTAAATCAGTGGTCTAACCCTAAAAAACATTTGGTCTTCTATTAATATTATACTCCACTTGGGAACAACCACCACTTTCAATCCTGATCCAAATAACAATCCCTCTGAAATAGCTGCTCATTTTAACCCACATTTTATAGAAAGCATTAAAGTCCTCACTAAGGATTTTCCACCTAACAGTTTTGACACAATGTCTTCTCAGACAGCAACGACTCCGTAGTTCATGCTAAAACTCATCCAGACCTCCTACTTCAAATCACTGTTCCTTAAGCTAAAACCCTGTTCTTCTTCAGAAGATAATCTCCCAGCAGAATATGTCAAGCTGGCTGCCAGTTCCATAGCCAATGCTAATTAATAGATCTACCAAGGAGCTATATGTTGTAAGCCGCGGCGGTGCAGCAGTAGTGTTGTCACCTCACAGCAAGAGGTTCTCCTGTTTGATTCTCGGCTGGAGCGCCTTCTGTGTGGAGTCTGCATGTCCTGGTCAAGTGGCGTTCGAAAGACATGCGTGAATGGACGTGCCTTCGTTGAAGGTTGGACATCAAGCTGGCACCTCAGCACCGTAAAAGTCTACTGCCAATCATTAGTGGACTGGAGTTCCTCGCGGTGACCCCTAACTGGGAAAAGCCAAAAGAAGAACAACAACCAAGGAGCTATATGTTTGGGAAAAATCATGATCCCCTTTATCAAGGAGGAACCTCATCTGATATAACCAAATTCAGACCTATTTCCATATAATCCCCTTTGTCAAAACTTCTGGAAAAATGCATTCACAAACAACTACTTGAACACATTCTTCACAAAAAGCTCCTGACCCCCACATAGCATGGTTTTAGACCCATCTATGACACTGCCATGGCCTTATTCACCTTCACAGATACTATTAACAAAAGCATTGACAAAGGCAAACTCATTTCCTATGCATTCCTTGATGTCTCTAAAGCTTTTGATATACTCTTCCACCAAAAACTTGTCTGTCAACTGTCTCCCTAGGGCTATCACAACCCACACTACTATGGTTTAACAACTACTTAACCAGTAGATATCAGTCTGTTAAATGGCTCTCGACTTTTCTCCCTGTACAGGCTTCTCTTTGTGGGAAACAAATTTAAAATATATTATCTAGTCATATTTTTGTTTTACAATCAGATGTTTGTGGTGTACACACACCAAAGTAGCTACAACTGTTGTGTTGGAATGCAGACTAAGTACGAATGAAAGTAACTTCCTTCTCACTGATTGCTCAGTTGTAAACTGTCTAGCTTTACAGGACATGTGAAATAAGTTTGGATACTTTACTCTCTGCGAGTGTGAAACAAATCTGATCTATAGCAAGGGGTGAAGGGGTGGCAGCCCCCAATGCAAGATGTTAGAAGATGCATCCATTTGTTTGAATGAATGCTGCCAATGTCAGTGTGTGTTAGGCTGCTTTTCTGTACTGGATTATTAAATTGCTGGAAAAATGTTTGGGACTACTCAAATTTAAAACATCTGTGCCAGATTTGTACGCATGTTTTTGGACTGTTCCTCATAAAATTTGTGTTTTTCTAGCAAATCACTGAGGACTGCAGTCACTAATTAATGATAGAATGTATGTGTTTCAGACTTCATGTCCTTCAGAAAATGCACACTAATGCAGTTCTTTAACAACAAGATTTAAAACCTGTCCCTGATATTAGGTAATTTTCCCTTGAAGTTGAGAGGCATTTTTTTATCACAGGTAGATGGGTACAAAGCAAAGTGGCTAAATATACTGAGTGATGTGAGGGGGTGAAGGCTGGCTGTGAATGAATGTAATGTACTCTCTTTTCTGATGATCTCTTTAAACAATCCTGCTTCACAGGATTAGTGTGCATTTGGGTAAAGCCATTTACATTACTTTGCTGGAACCATTTTTATCACAAACAGGCATTTGAGGTATACCCAATCAAGTGCATGTAACTGTTGGATATGGGCGATAATGCATTATAATGCCTGAAAATAGAGTAATCTTATGGTTGAAATGTTCTGAGATGGATAATAATTTATATATTTGAATAGAAAATTGTTTTAATTCTTGCAGGAAAAACATTTGGGACTACTTGCTTTAAAAGTAACACACAAAGTTTGATTTTAAATGGAATATATAAAGCAGTCGGTAGGCAGGTATAAATTTAAATTAATCAGGAAAATTAATCTGAAAGAACATATGCATTTATGCATCCCAGTACAGCATCTTCTTGCAGTTGTAAGGACTTTTGTTTTATGCCATACTCATACCCCAGTCCCATGCTTGATGTATAATGACATATGACCATTAAAGCTGAGAATATCTACCAGTCTGTATCACAGTATTTGTAGAGATAGAATGGATACTTCCCAGTATCACCACTGCAGTTATAGTCCTGCAATCAAGACCTTTCTCATAGCCATGCTGTTGATGAACTGGTAAGGTACTGGTACATTCCCATTCCTACTGCTAATTCCTCGGATGACAGACTCACTAGTCAAACCAAGGTTACCTGGACTGCAGTCAGGGCTCCATTCTTCTAGCCAGACCTAATAATACATACAAAAGTTGCTATAATTTGACTTCTGCACCATTCATTAGTTCAGACTTATGGATCTGGTGTGAAGTGCTTCATGCTGCCTCCTTTCAGTCCATTTCTCTACCATACAACTCTTTACAATTATACGCACAGTCCAACTCTTCTGATATATCAGCATAGCTTATGCCATACTATCAGTAGCCTCACAAGAAACAAAGGCAAACTCCTTCAAGTCAGCTTTAGTATAATACAAGTTTAATAATTCATTTCCTGCCTCAAGAAATTCCTATTACTTTTACTATAGCTTCATCATACCCTCCAGAACCAATGTTATCCATCCATGGTGGTGAATCAGCTAAGGAGAATTATAATTCCATTGAGGGTCATAAGTTCATTTTCCAGAACTTTTGTGATTAAAAATAACTTAACAAGCTCAGACTGGCTCCATAGTCAATATTATAGGCATTATTAGGCTTGGGTGACTAAAAACTATTGTACCTGGCTGCACAATGCAATTTATTGATCTAGTTGCCAATATTTCTCATATCCAGTATAACAAACAACAGATTTTATATCTCAATACTGTATTACATACCAGAACATTGCTATCCAATCCACATTTCAACTGATTATAAATATTTTTCACCTTTCAAGACCATAGTACATATGTAGAGGTCAACAGATGTCATGGGCTGGTTGCTCAAAAATATACTACCAGTTTTGCAACCAAACATAAAATCATTGTTTAAATGTATCTTAACAAGATAATCCACACTACGTGTAGATTATCCAAGATGTTCCTCACTTCATCTCCCAGAGGTACCCAGTATGCCATACCTGCTAGGGAACATCAGAACATTCAATACAATACTTACTTAATACTTATTACTTAATACAACTTATACAACCATTTGGGCTGTTAAATATACATATCATGCAGACATACAGAAAGATAATGCTGATTTAACTAAACAGACTACAATCATTTAATGCACCTACCAGCTGACTATAATCCTGTCTGACAATATTAGCTTCTTTGGACCATCCTCACAGATGCAGGGAGACATGTGATCTGACACTAGAAGGTTAGTAATCCACAAAATAGAGCAGACTTCATTAATGAAACACACTGTTAATATCTAATGTAGCTATACTCTTAGAGGTACCTTGCTAACACTTTACTGGTGTCAGTTTTCCAGAACAAGCCAGCAGCTGTATTCTTGGATTGAACATGCCTGTCTACTGACTACCATTTTATGGGTTTTGATCAAGGGCAGTCTTTATAAGCAATGAAAGCACACTCTAGTTTTATGTAGTTTACATACTTCAGTGGTAACAAAAATTGCAAGCCGTCAGGAAGAAACGGATTCATGTGTGAAGTCTCAGGATGCCTAGATTGCTGATCTATCTGTATTACTCCTGCACAGACTTAGCTTTTCTTCAGGACACTTAAAATTATATCTTTGCTTTATGAGTAATAGTTAATTTTATGTTTGCATCAGTCCTAGTTGCTTTTACAACATTTATAACATAATTATTGCTAATTTCTGCTGTAGTGTCACTAATACCTACTAGCCTCTAAATATCTACATTCATATGTATTATTTACAAAGAAATTTATTGGATAAACAACAAGAACAGGTACACCCTCTGAAGATACGATTACCTCTTTACATGAAATACATTTATGACAACCTGCTACAAATGCATTGTGTGCATTGTGTGTGCTATCTTTGCCGTAAAGCTCACTGAGATGTAACTAATCCTTCCAAAGAGGCAGATGAATGCATACTATGAAACAACAGCCAAATTAAATGATGCCTTCTAAGTGGATCAGCTTTACTACATAATATACCATGAAGTTGTGCCTTCTTACCGTTTCTTGTGATTCCATGCTCTGTGTTATGGCTCCTTTTTCCTCTCCATGACAAAAAAGAAAAACAGATTACAACATGATTGTACAGCCTTTAGCAAATGCCTTTAGCAAATGCTTCTTCCTAGCAGAGTTAACTGTTCTGTATGCATGCAAGTATTGAATGGTACCCGTGTTGTCAGGGCATTCATGTAACCTGACTGCAGGGATCAGGTAGCCTCTGAGTCAAGACTGATTAGGATATCAGTAGCCACATGTCCTTAGCCACTATAATTAGTGTCACTAGCAATACAATATTAGGGTATTTGCAAAGCATTTTGTACAACATCTTACAGTTTATTCACTGCACTGAAATTAAATAACAAGTGAGCAGTGAATTCGTAAATTCATAACTTTTATCTTGTAAAAAGTGCTTCAGAAAGAAAAAATTCAGTCAGTACAATTTTACTGGGTAACACTGGGCAGAATGGTATAGATTACTCAGAATTTCTTTTGTTTGGTTACATCAGGTATTTTTATTTTCATTAAATCCATTTATTTAACTTGCAAGACAGGAAATCAAGCTGTTTTTTCATGTATCCAAGTATAAATAAAAGAACATTTATACTTACATTATAATTTTTACATGACTTTCAAAAAGGCACAAGATACTGCAAGCATGTTTTATACATTTTCTATGTGTTTTCTAGCTCATAGTTGCTTGAGAACATATCTTAAAGAACACTAATAGAAAAAGATGCTTTTTAAAACTACATTTCAAGGGTATTAGCTTACAGTTGTTGCAGCTTTGTAGATACTGCTTAATTAGTCAGGGAACCCCTCACCCACCTATGCAGACCCTCTTGTAACCCAGTCCACCCAGCTTCCACTCCTTCAAGATTTTCATATATGTTTGCATGTTTTCCTTTGGATTCCTCACTACTGGCAAATTATTTGATCAGTGGTCTGTTTACTGTATCTTCTGATACATTATTGCAGGTAAATAATCTTCAGGTTGTAATTCTAATAGGTTCATAAGTTCATAGGTACTTACTAGGCTATGAATCAGTCAGGATATTAAAAAACCTAACCTTACATTCCCATGGTAGTTTTTAACCCTTACATTTTGCATAGAAATAATCCAAAGATGGGCTGAACAAAGTTATGATGGGACATTTACCGGTTTCCCTTCCCTTGAGGGACAGAGGTGCTGAATGGGGGTGAATTTGCAATTACCCATCCATTCATCCAAGTTATAATTTAATAGGGTAAGGGAAGTACTTTGCTTTAGATGAAGTAGTGATACAAACTGGTTCCTCTAACAATGTATATTTATTTTGCAAAAGAGACTGAGATCCCTTGAGCAGGTGTTTATGATACCACTGGACTTGTAAATATGCCATAGGCCTAACAGAATAGGGTCTGCCTTCAAAGCTCTATACACTAGTAAGAAGTGACCTCTCAGTAGTCTATATAACACTGAGAAGAGGGACAGGGCTTTGAGATGGTCTGTGTACTTTTTACTAATAAGGCTTCTGATTTTTTTTTTTTTTTTTTTTAGTGAGAAAGCATTGTAGCCATTCCAGTTATGACAAGTGTTTGGATAGGTACACACTGAAAGGGGCATTGCACTCAATGATTAGCATAATGAGTGCTGATGACAGTGGAAAATTACATTCCTGGATATTGATGCAATAACTTTGGTTATAAGATGTGCAATGATAAAAGATTTAAAGAATATATCTTTCAATCTATATATATATATATATATATATATATATACATATATGTATATATATATATATATATATATACATATATACATATATATATGTATATCTATATGTATATATCTATGTCTATCTCTATGTATATATGTATATATATATATATATATATACATATATATAATCTATCTATCTATATATATATATATATATGTGTATATGTATATATACATATATATATATGTGTGTGTGTGTGTGTGTATATATATATATATATATATATATATATATATATATATATATCCATAGCGAGAGAGAGAGAGAGATACACATGCATGTGCACACATATACTCACACACACACACACACACACACACACACACACACACACACACACACACAAGCGCGTTTAAGAGGTGAGGTGGGGTGAAAGGAAGAGCATTCTCCTTGTAAAACCACTTTTTTTTACTTTTTCTGTTTAATTTAATGTTATTCTCATATCCTGTGCTTGAGTAACTGAGGATTTGCAGTCCAAGTGCTTGTATTACAATAATAGTAAAGGCACGTTCAATAACTTTTCTCAGCCTGTCAAAGGAAGATTGTATCATTATGTTGCACTGTTGTTTGCTGTGAATTGTCCATGTCTGAGTTTGATGACTATTATGTTGTTTACTTTAAGTTAGACAGGTTATCAGTGTTGTTATTAAATTAACATGGTTGCTATGTACTTTGTTTATTAAATAACAAAACTAACATCATCTGTAACTTAAGATAAAATTGATAACAATTTGCCTAGCATGAAACGGAATTGTAACTGCACTTAGGGGAATGCTGAACAATTGCCCCCTCCTAAGTAATATCAGGTCTCACATTAGGAACTAACCTCAGAGAGTGCCAGACGGCAAAGAACATTGGCAAATGTAAAACACCTCTGTTTCTGCCTGCTGGCCAAGCCTGTCAACCATCCCAGATTTTGTTTCAAGTGTTTGCTCTGTCCCTCATATTTCTTATGGTAAATGACGGAGGATTATAATCAGTCAGTAATGTCAGACATTAGATTCACACTTATTGCTCAGAAATTGCATATTGCTACAAATCCTGTTGTTCTGTGAACTTTTTATGTGAATAGGAGAAATATTTAAAAACTTCCCCATTCCTAGATCCTTTGTTCCACATTTATTTTTTGGATTTGTCAAGAATTCATAAGCAAAGAAGCTGAGAGGTGTGTTGCTGTCTATTTGACAGTGCTTTACCAGCTTTTAAAGCTGACAAAATACATTGCTGTCCTGCACTTTTTTTCTGTAACTGATAGTACATAAAGCAGCTAGAGCTTCATGCACTATAAAGAATTATGATTAG
The DNA here is from genome assembly GCF_019279795.1 of Protopterus annectens. Taxonomy (NCBI): domain Eukaryota; kingdom Metazoa; phylum Chordata; order Ceratodontiformes; family Protopteridae; genus Protopterus; species Protopterus annectens. The sequence goes on from NC_056735.1 coordinate 1,282,658,523, forward strand.
GTCATCAGTTGTAACCTTTTCTTGTGTTCCTGACATGGATTCCTAGATCTGCCTCATGAGCCTCTCTCTTTAGTTAATTTTCATGCCATCCATATTTCAAAGATATAATAAGCCAGTTATGATCGAAAACCCAATCATAATCATCTATGTAATACATGGAGCAGTACAAAGTATACCACAGAGTAAAAAAAAAGATGTTAGCAGCACTTATGAATGATTAACAAAATCTTGTTAAGGACATCCTTAGTGATTTTAAGACTGGACTAAAAGAAGTCAGTGCCAGCCAGCAAAGAACAGTGGTAGAAGGTAAAACAGCTTTTTAAAATGTTAAAACATCACTTTGTCACAGACATAAGCACAGACTGTTACAGCAAAGTGACTTAACAGCTTTTAAAAGCAGTTTTACCTTCTGCCAGAGCAGCACTTTGTTCCTTCTTGCTGTACCTCTCGATAGGTCCCTGATTATGCAGAACTTCCCTGATTTTACCTCATATTTTTCCCTACCCTAGTAAAATGTCTAATTTTCTGGTAAATTGCCCAAGGATTAAAATCAGCCAACAATGGTCAGAAATTAGACTTTCCTACTTCTTGTTGTTCAAAAAATGCATGTTGATGCAAAACCTGTTTTCCTGTAGAATGTTCCAACTGAATTAAAGCAATATTTAAAACTATCCCTGATTTTGATCTTTTGCCTCTCATTATTTTTGGATTTGTCCAAAATTCTTAAAGCAAATAGATATGCTGCTCTGTTTGACAGACCTCACTAAATGCTTTAGTGGCTCTCAAAACCATAAAACACTTCACACTTCTACACTTGCTCTTATTTTTGATAATGTAAAATTTCAGTAAGGCATGGACTACTGCTGTCTCCATTCTTTTCAGTGCTTGTATTACTGCATACAGTTTCTGGGAGGCTAAATGCTGTTAAAGCTCCTTGATGTTTAAAGTGTGCCTGCACTTGAAGGCTAGGTGTAGCTCTTTAGATTAATTACCTTTTTTACTCAAATGAAGCTTGCAAATGCAGACCGTAGTTTTTGATATTTCAGTATTTTAGCAAAATTTCTTCAATTCTCAGAGCACTTCTGGATTGAGTCAGAAATTACTTATTTTAGAAATTATTTTGAAATAGCTACAAATGATCCAGCATTTCTCTTTCAAGAAATGGAAGGTTCCATAATGGAACAAGAAAACATTACATGTCTTACACCAGTATGAAACCACTGCTCTTCATAAAGACATATCGGTATGTATATACATATATTACTATTTTCATTTTAATTGTGCCTGTTCTCATAATAATGGTGAGGATCCAAAAGAGAGATTATTTGGCTTTACCCACTGTCAACCAATCAAGCACATAATTCCAAACTGAAATCATTGTTAGAGAATGTGAAGGAAAAATAAACTGATTACATAGGAGGCATGATGAACTATTTGAGCAGTGCAGTTCCTTGTGAGTGGAAGCCTGCTATCAGTGCCAACAACTGCACTTTCTGCCGCATTGTTTCATTTTCACTTTACAAAAAATCCAAGTTCCACTGACACACCATCAGCCAGTTGTAACTTTGAGTATTTTTATTATTACTTTTTTGCAATTTAGACTTACGTCTCCACTGCATATAGTCCTTGTAGCACCCTCTGCAGTGCAGAGTGCAAACATATAATGATTGGTTTCCACAACTGCTGTGCTGTTGCCTGCTTCGCTCATTTCCAGCACCCATCCCCAGCTACCACGGGGCTTGTTTATAAGCTCCTCCTACAACTACACAGCACTACCACTTACGTTACACTATTCCAAACCTTCTTCTATCCTCAATAGTGGTATGATGCTCCCTTAAAAATATTTGATCACGTTCATTTAACAAAACCCACTTTGATGTATAAAATGCCTACAATCTACACAACAAACCTTGCCTAAAAGTGCTACTTCTCAGCTCACTTATTATACTGCCTTGTCAAACTAACTACTACTACTACTGCTACACACACACACACACACACACACACACACACACACACACACACACACACACACACACACACGCACACACACACGCACACACACACACACACACACACACACACACACACATGCACACACACTTGCACACAGACATCAAATACATTCCATTGCAGCCATGACTACTCATACTTTTACATCAGTTCACATCCAGTGATTACTGAGCCACCTCTAGACTCTTACATCTGTGGATAGAATAATGGGTACACAAAAGTAAACAAATCTCCTCAAAAACCAAGCATAGTCAATCTATAAGGTCAGAAAACATTACTATTACATTACATATCCACCTTAGTCCATCTGCTGCTATAGGACACATCCATCTCGGTCCCAGGTCTAATAACTCTCAGCTCAAAACTGAAGCAAACTATAGCTGTCATCCCTCACAAGGCATACAAATATAGCACAATAATATTCAAAGTTTGGGCAATAAATTAATAGAACAGTCACAGAAACTTCACTGAATTTCAAGATACTATGTGTGGAAATATTGTCTCTGGCTGTAACATCTTTAGAACTTGCAGAATATTAAAACAGTAGGAAGAATTTGTATCATAAAACCAATAATATTCAATTAACAATCCCTCAACTCCATGCTACCATTTGATAATGCAGAACTCTTATTAACCTAAGAGTAGATTCATCCAAACTGCTGTATGGGATTATATTATACATCCCTCTACTACCATCACATAAATACCTAATCACTTTAGAAAAGGTATTATGGTGGACAACTCAGCATACCAAACAATAAGCAATGTTGCTTGGAGAAATAAACTTTGACTGGAAAAAATAAGTTGGCCTACTTGTCTCCAAACAATAATTCATAGAAATCTCTTTTGCGCTGATTCAGCAAACGTCCGTGCAAGAATAACTTACTCTTGCATGGAAGGGAAAGTTCCTGTGCAGCACAGCAGCGCACCTTGCATATTCATGAAGGCATGCTGCCATGCTGTAATGCTGGCATGGTTCTGTTTACGAGTGCAGGAGGTGTGTCCGAGAGCAGTGCTCTCACAATACACACGCACCCTGCACTCCAGAATTGCCGTATGGCAATGTAAATAGAACGAGATCACTCATTACACCTCTCAACCTGTCAGAGTATGAAATCTGGACAAAGCCATAAGGGACAATTGCCACTACAAACTTAGAACTTTGATAGAAAAACAGGTTTGGCATTAGCATAAATTTTCTGAAGGGTATGAAGTATATAATGCACACCTCTCAACCTGTCAGAGTAAGAAATCTGGACACAGCCATAAGGGACAATTGCCACTACAAACTTAGAAAGTTGACAGAATAACAGGTTTACCATCAGCATGAATTTTCTGAAGGGTATGAAGTATATAACACATGCAAAGGGTTGGGAGGGTGGCCTAATGGTTAAGGTGTTTGCCTTACAAGCACAAGGTACAGGGTTTGAATCTTACAGGGGATAATTGGCTGGGCCTAAAATGGCTCGCAAGGGCAGTTAGCATAGTACTAATCTATGAACTTATGAACCTCACAACCCGTAAGAAATCTGGACAAAGCCATAAGGGACAATTGCCATCACAAAATTAGAAAGTTGATAGAATAACAGGTTTCACATTAGCATGGATATTTTGAAGGGTACGAAGTAAAAAACACAACAATTACTTTTTTTTTCACATCTGCACTAAAGTTTAAGCTTAACTGTGTGGGTGTGCCCGTTGTTTAGCTATGCTTAGCCCAGCTGAAACAACAAGATAAGTGAACTAGGAATAGACATCCAACAGAAGCAGTAGTGCAATAGTGTAGCAGTTAGAGCATATGCTTTACATGTAGTCATTCACAGTTCGAGACTTACCAAAGCCCTTTCAATTTTGTATGTGAAATCATTACAATTTTAATTTATTTTTATATTTATGTAGGAAGTAACTTATATTTCTCAACCAGAGTGCTCCATACAGTATATTCCCACAAGAATAAATGTAATGAAAGCACATTGGGGGATGTCAGGGAAGGTAAACAAATTTATAATATGCAATGAATGATTAATCAATCCCATACAGGTGGTAGTTCAATAAAATAAAACATAAGCAATGCTAAGCATTGCACAGCTATGCTGACCAGGTGTAAGCATTGTGTAAATATGAATGCTAAGCAATGAGTAGCCCAGCTAAGTAGATTTACCCATTGGTAAGCAGTGCTGAACCTGCCCCTTTAAGCACTCCTAACCTTAGCTAAGCAGGTTTGCCCATAGCGTAGCTTAGCTCAGCATATTCAAAACCATCCAATCATGGCAAAGGGTGGGAAACTGGAAGTATTTAAACCTCGCAGGTGAGAATACAGTTCATAACTGGTTGTAGCTCCCCACTGTAGGCAGCATGGCAGGTGCTGGTGAGGGCATACAGTTTTGGGTGCAGCTCTGGGGCATACAGGAGTCCAAGGTCATGGTAGGACTCCTTGTAAAAAAAACATGACATGAGACTGCTGCAGGACCAGTACCAGGGCTCCCAATACAAAGCGGAAGCCTGGAAAAGGCTCACCCGTGATCTCACCAGTCCCACTGGTATCCCTTGGACTGGGTGAGCAGGTCCGGCACCACTATGCTGACTTGAAGCAGTGGAAGAGGGAGCTCTTGGAACAGTGGGTCCAAGAAGCAAGACATAGGGGTGATGTCCCAGCAGTGTGTAAGTATTCATTGCAATAACTGTTTACCAAAGTCCAGCCTGTGTATGTGATGGATAGGTATGCATAAATGTTTCTCTATTTTCATTACAGCTCCAGCTGATCGGGTTGTGAACCAGGAAGCTCATGCCAGTAGGTTGCAAAGGCTGCATCGTGAGGCTGGTGAATAACAATCTAGCTTGTACTACACATGCCAAATAAATATAAAGGAGTAGAATGCCACCTGGCATTATTAAAACAGGGTATGGTCTAAACTGAATAAAGCAGACAGTATTACAGTAATAGTCTCATATAGGTCATATATTAATAAAATGTAAATGCCTGTGAATAAAAATCTAAACCCTGGACTGGTTATGTTTACTCTGGTATGATATGATTTGAAATGTGTACAGGCTATGCATAGCAACTATAGCTCTGAAAGCATTAAACAATCAAGTCTCATCTGACAACGTTAGGGCCTCTGTAGCACATGAGAAAAACTGATATTACAAATGTCATGCACCAAGATCTGTTATCTGAATAGTAATGTGTTGTGTTAACCACTGTTTTCCACACTGTGCTATGTGAGCAGGTATGTAATGTTGTAAATACAAAGTCAGATTGTACAACAAAGAGAGAATGAGAAAGAAATCATTCAAGAGAGAGCAGTGTCTCAATAGCTCCCTGTGATGAAACACACACTTGTCATATTTTTAGCAGAAACAGCAACAGTTCGACTCCCAGGAGTAGTAGTAAGCTGTATGCATAATTTCAACTAGGATTTTGTGAAAATGTGTCGAAACAGTCAGGTAGTATTAACAAACATTTCCTCCACAGGTCTCCCATTTAAGATAAGGTATAAAGTAGCTATAAGAAGGCTGTCATTATACTGTGTCCAACACCCATGGTACAACCCCAAGGCTGAAAATGAGAGCAAGATATGTACATACACCAAGTGGTCTCCCCCAAGAAATATTTAAAAGTGTCATACTGTCCCAGCTACAGGTCCCTGCTAATAACAGCCAGGGTGACTGATAGAAATCAAGGCAGAGTGTGTCAGTAGCACATACACACACACACACACACACACACACACACACACACACACACACACACACACACACACACACACACACACACACCCACACTATGAGTGCACATATGTAACCCTGACTATAGGAATATGGGTAGAAACAGTCATGTAGTATTAACAAGCATTCCCTCCACGGGTCTACCTGGTAAGCGAAAGTTCAAAGTAGCTGTAAGAAGGCTGTAATTATGTGTGCAAACATACCACTTCCCAACCCAAGGCTATAGTTGTAATAATACCTGTAGAGTAATGAGTAGAGCAGTGATCATTAAAGCTGTGACCACTGCAAGAATTTACATTTGTTAACTGACACTTCTTTCTCTCCCCCACCTTATCTTCGCCAATAATCGAAACACATAAATGAATGGGTTTGTTTTCCACCAAACCTACTGTTGGGACATTTGCCCTGTTGTTCTAAAAACAATGAAATTTATTCCAGTTAATGTTCCCTGTTCAGTTACCATCATTGTTGGCCTGTTGCTATCAATGTAATCTGCATGCTGGTGTAATGCCCACTGTGGTTCCATATTTGCATGCGTTCTGTTTGATATGCAGATGTTCCAAATGTGTTATATTGGGTTAATGGAAATACTCATGTATGCTGTTATAACTAATCATGGAATGTGTTAACCATTATTAACCAACATATGTTCTAAAACTGCAACACCATAGCACATCAGGGAAGGCTGATCCCAGTGGCTCCACCTCTCCCACCTCATCTGGCCGTGGCACCGGGCCCCAACATGTCTGGGACCCACCCCAGGACCTCCTCATCCTCTAGGTTCAGGTGGAACACCCTCAGGGGATGGGGCTTGCACCCCGCCCGGGTGCAGGTGTAGACAGGATCCTGTCACCCGAAGCCAGGTCTGGGGTGTGGTGCGTAGTAAGCTTCTCAAGGAATTTGGAGATCTACTATGCCAGCTTGAGAGCCACATGGTATATTTAGAAGGTCATCCTGCCCCTCCTGCTCAGCCCCCAGCACAGCCACCTTTGGGGCCGTGAAGGTACAGTGGTGACTGCCCATGGTTGGGGACCTCAGTCCCACTGTATCCATTTGGGGGCTCGTGGGCTTCTGATTACCAAACACCCCTCCCCGTCCAAGGTGGTTACCCCCACATGTGTCATATAACGCCCCTGTATACTGTCTTCCTACCCAACCTACCTCCCCAAATATACCTACTATCCTTCCCCCACATCCCATTCTCACATTAAAAAAAGGGCAATTTGTTCCCAAAAAAAATTTAGTCTCATACATAGCTGTCCATTTCACACACGTGTCCACTGGACACATGCAATCTGGTCTAACTGGCTTCACAGCACATTATTGTTGCCCTCACCCCTCTCTCAAGGGTTTGAGTATCCAAATATACCTCTAAATTCAGTATATATGCACAGCATTTGCTGTAGAAGAAATGGACATTTATGGACCTTCCCTACACCCGTTCTGCACATCACTAGCTACTTTATTGTCTTTCCCTCCGCATGCCCCTTTTTTCACCGCTTTCCTACCACCCCTTTTTTCTTTTCTTTTAAAGAAATTAGTGCAGGGGTAAGCAGGAGTTAGCTGTTTTAAGCAGTAGTAAGCGGGATTAAGCCTGTTTGCACTGTGCTAAGCAATGCCTACACAGATTAAGCACTTTTATATGTATATACTACTTTCTTATACTATAGCAAAAAATGGAACTTGCTTCCTCCCCTGCTAAGAATCACTACAAGCCCTGAACAATTCAAATCTCTACTCCATTCCTACCTCTCCCAAAACTGGAAATGTAATTGTAAACTTCCTACCTAAATCCTATTATGTCCCCTTTTCATTATTCTCCCTCCTGCCCCTCTTCTTCCAACTCTTTCTTCAGCTCCCCACCCTCAGCTTCTTTATCATTTTTCCCCCGTATAAACTCTATGTAAAAATACTTTATATCTTCACTTCCCTACTGCCTTTAATGCCTCTTCTTGCAACTGTATCTTTGACCACAACCATAAAATGTATCTTTGACCACAAACATAAAATGAATCTTTGTCTAATTGTTCTTTTTTCCTCCTCCTGGCATTTCTTCTCCTTTACTCCTTTATTTCCTTGCACCTCCTCTTTCCAACACTTCTATTCTGATTTACTTATTTTGCTTTTCAAATGTATGTGTATTTTTTTCTGTGCTAACAATACAATTGCATAAAAATTATATATTTTACTTGTTTGTAAATTAAGTGTGCAATGTGTTTGCAATATGGAGCTTTTCTCCCCGGGCCTCCACTGAAAATGGGCTTTCGGGCCCAGTGGACATCCCCGGTCATCAAACTGGAAATAAATAAATAAATATATTTTAAGGCTAACTGTCTGTAAGCATATTTAACTAGAAGTTACCATTGCTTACCGCCATGCAAACCCACTTACAACTGCTTAAAAGTGCCTTAATCACCTGTATCAAACAGCCCTTCTTCTGCCCAGCAACAAAATAATCAAGCCTTGCAAGACTTGAACCCAGGACCCTGCACACCATAGCCACAGCAATTTACCCCTAAGCCATTTGAGCTGTAGATATGCCTGATGTTTTTTCAAACATATCATGCAGCACAGTCATTCAACAGTTGGGAAAATGTATTTATATAAGTATACGATGTCCGACTGCACTACTTACACACACACACACACACATATACATATATATATATATATATATATATATATATATATATATATATATATATATATATATATATATATATATATACATACACATATATATATATATATATATATATATATATATATATATATATATATATATACACATATATGTATATATATATATATATATATATATATATATAATATATGCATATATAATATATATATAAATATATATATATATATATATCTACACACACATATATATATATACGTGTGTGTGTGTGTGTGTGTATATATATATATATGTATGTATATATATATATATATATATATATATATATATATATATATATATACGTATATATATAATATATATATATATATATATATATATATGTGTGTAGTGCAGCCGGATATCGGATCCACCCTCTGAACCTCTTACTGCAACAAATTTGACCAAAGGCTGTGTAAATGGGGGTGAAGGGGCCCAAACATGGCACCTCTTGTAATTCAGCTCCAAAGGTGGTGATATTTTTATATTCATAAAGGATGCATACACCTCCAGAGTGGTAGACCAATATTATGCATTACAGATCCTGCAGGAGTAGCTGACCTTGAGTAAGACAGTGGTTCAGGTTGTAGCCTGCTGTAGGTCCCCATACATGTCCCAAGACTCACACTCCATGTCCATAAACACCCTGGAGAATATTAGTGTCCAGCCTAACACTATCATACTGATTTACATCAACTACCCCACCATTAACTGGGAAAGCTACTCATGTACTGATGCAGATGCCCATCACATCGACCTGGTCCTTCCTAACATGGGCGACTGTTGCTCTACACCAGTAGTCAACTCCTCCCTTGTTATATCAGAGCACAAATTAATCACCTTTGGAAATCCACAGCCCTCCTGCACAGGTAACCACCATGAAAAGCCTTTCCAAAGCTAACTATGGCCTCATAAAATCAGAGGTGGCTAACCTCACAGCAGCATGCAAATGGAGACTAGTTGCATGACAGCTGAATCAAACAACAATGCACTATAAACACGTACACAAATGCATGGATACCACCTTACCCTATACAACCAGGACCCTCATCTCCAGAAAAAAGAAGCTGATCTGGTGGTCCCCAGCCATAAAAACTGTAGAACAGAAGAAGGGAACTGATATGTAATAAGGTGAAGTCCCAAGACAGGAAATAACCCTTTGCCTCAATGAAAAGTTGAGATCCCTCAACAAATGCTACAAAGTTAGCTGTGAGAACAGAATTGGCGCACATAGTAAAGACAACCACAAGACCTCAAACAGTTATGTAAAGAATCTCCATGGCAATACCAAGATTTGTTCTAAGCTACTAGACAATAGTATCTCCCAGACTTACCCAAAAAATAATGCCAATATACTGGCTGGCATCTTGAGTGCAAACAGTACCCCTCACTCCCCCCCAAAGCACCAATCACAATACCAGCACACTGCCAGGCACCCAGTATTACTGCAGCACAGGTTGAAACACCTCTGTCCACGGACAAGAATACAGCTTTTATGTGACCTGACAATATCCCTGGCTGTGTTCTACATGAACTTCAGATTGACCTGGCACCTTACCTGTGTGCCCTGTTCAAGCACAGCCTTACCTCAGGCTTTGTCCCTACTGAATTGTGCACTGTTACAGTCACCCGTCTCCACAAACGAGGTGTGACTACAGACCCTTGGAAATACTGCCCAAACTGCTTGACAAGTCTGTTATGCGAAGCTATGGAATGCATCATTGTGCACCTAGTAAACAGGGATATGGGAATCTGCAGACTCAGGAAGCAAGACAGTGTACATTTGTGAAGGGTAGGTCATACCTGCTCATTCAACCTGGTGAACTTCTTGGCGGCAGTCACCTCAGCTGTGGATGAAGGCAAGGCGACACATACAGCCTACATTGATCTGGCCAAAGCCTTTGATAACATTCCCCACTCACAAAGCTTGGCATCAACCCCTGTGTCACTATGTGGGAACAGAGGCTCAAACACAGGGGTCAATTGGACATACTGCTGTCATACAGTGAGACAGTTGCAGGTGTCACTGAGTTTGTTGTAACATCTTTTATGAGGAATATGATGTTGGTAATACCAATAGATGTGAGTATTTACTGACTGCATTCCCCAGAGTCCACAACTGATTTACCAAGGACAGCAACTGTCTGGTGAACACACAAATCATAACAGGCAGACATGTGGCTAATCTGTGGACAGCGTGCCAGTGAAGAGGGATGTCAGGGACATATCACTGTGAGTTGTGATGTCACACACTAAATGCATATCCACACATATCCTGTCAGTCTATCAATCCACCATGTGTATAACAGCACTGATAAAATAGAATATGTTCACAAATCTGGGGATATATCGCCCATGTTGGTTGGCTGTCTCCACATGTCCTGTCCTGTGACGTATTGCCACCCAGTGTATATGAATCTGTAGGACACCACCTCTCTAATGTCCCTCACACAGGCAAGGAAATGGAGCAAGGCCCACATTAAGGAATGCCTCATATGTTGGTACTAGCAGCAGTGTCCAAGCCCACAGCACAATACAATGTAGGAACTTACATAGTAGTATGGCCATAGTGATAACTGACATCTGCACATCTGTAAAGAGGACAGACAGAAAATAGGTAGCCAGCAGGTTATGCATTAGGATGAATGTTTTGAAAGATACACGTCTGAAACTGAAAGATATGCTATTAGTACATGACAATAGTCTTCAATGACATGTCCAAAAACATAGTAGTCTACAGTTAATATCAACATATCAGATTAATATCCAGTAGGAGATACATATAAACATACAGCTCAAGCACCAAGAACAAGATACTCAATATTCAGAGTCCAACTTTGCATGCAGGGGTGTGTGTTTCCAGTACTACAATCTGCAAATTACTCTTACTTGAAAAAGCATTGTTAAAAGTACTAACATAATGATACAATATGTGTTAAACTATTTCTGTCAACCAGTGCACTGTAGCTGCTGTAACATGCAAATATGACTGCATATAAAATGGGATACTACCCATGAATGAAACAAATCCAAAGAGAAGAGATTGTGGTACTACACATGTATACTCAGGTATCCCATACAGTATACTCATACCACTTGCTACTGTAATGACAGCACATAGAAGCATGTTATGTACAGTACACTGAAGACGCTGCGAGCGAAACTGGCCACCGGTCTGTGTATTTTGTGGGCAGGTTTGCCAATAAACAGTCGAAAATTTCTGCTGTTAAGGATTTCATTATTTTTGAGTGCTGGAATGGTTGTGGAGTATATATATATATATATATATATATATTTATATATATATATATATATGCACACACACACACACAAAAACACACACATATATATATATATATATATATATATATATATATATATATATATATATATATATATACACACACACACACACACACATAAACATACATATATATATATATATATATATATATATATATATATATATATATGTATATATATATATATATATATATATATATATATATATATATATATATATATATATATATATATATATATATATATAATTTATTTATTTATTCATTTAAATTTGTTGACTGGGAGTGTCCGACTGGACGTGGGTCCATTTTCAGCGGAGGCCCGGGGAGAAAAGCTCCACAGTAAAATAAACAGACAGTAGTTACATTGGATTACATAGCGATTAACAATTTAACATAGAAATTACTTACAACATATTTACAGATGAAGAACATAGTACATCAGTAGACAACTAGAATCTTTATCTGTGAAGTAAATATATATATATATATATATATATATATATATATATATATATATATATGGATATATGCATACATGTCCCAAATGCCCATACAAACATATGCTGCTGATAGACCACCCACAACTGGGGCAGCATGCACAGTTGGATACAAAAACAGCCATGACACTCACATCTGCCCCCCCCCCCCACACACACACACACACACAGTCCAAGTAAATAAGTGAACAGTACACTGCTTTAAAATCATGATAGGTCAGACACAATGGCCAGACATACAACAACCTCTTAGCAAGACAAATAAAATGTCTGAACATGGCAAAGAAATATTCAACCAGCCAGTAATTCACACGTTTATTATACTCTGATGTCTTGACCAAAGCCTTCAAGGAGTAAACATTACCAGAAATACATGCCTTAATCACAGGAAGCAATTAACACCTAATTACATAATTAAATACACAGCCTCCAGTTACACTTGTCATTTAAGCCCCTACGGGGTAAAGTATCGCAGTTAATATTAATAAATTGAGTCTGTACATAACAATTGTCCTTTTATGAATGTTTCATCACACTGAGGGACAGATGTATTCAGAAACAATACCTTCAGATCCACTACTTTCCCCATGGTGAGATTTATTCAAATGTACAGCTATAGAACTGACATACTTCTTATCAGTAATACGTCTGACATGTTCTAACAGCCTAGTTTTAAAATATGTGTTACTTTCACCCACATAAAATATATATTACAAAAGCATTCCTGGTACACCTGCCTCTTGAATGTACAGACTTTATCATGTTTCTCAGCCATTCCCTACAGCAAGAATTACAATACTAAATAATGATAGACCAGTATACCTATCCACCTTCTACTGTATGACATCCGGACAAAGCCTGACATAATTGGTGGATAGAAGCCCAAATACACAGACATACATGAAATATTGCTGTTATACACTGAGAAAGTTGCTGATGTTACAGGGTTTGTTGTAACATATTTTTCCTGAGGGATATCAAGTCAGAAAAACAAATGGATGTTACTATCTACTTAATGCAATCACTAGAGTATGCTAGTGATTTGCCAAGGAGAACACCTGTCTGGGGAACAGCCCATACATAACAGGCTAACCAGTGGCCATTATGTGGATGACTGTACAGTTAAGAGCTATGCAGGGATAGAAGTTTGTCAGACTGAAACCCATGCAGAAGTAGCATGTGCAGGCAAACCCTGTTAAACTAGCAGTATTCCAAACATATAACAGCAATACTCACATTTTTCTCCTAAGTCTTGAACTTTCCACACCATTTTGTTGGCTTGTCTCCACAACTCTTGTAGCAAGAGGTAGTAGCTCACACAACTCCTGGATGTCTTCCTCACAAGTAAGGGAAAGGGCCAATGCCCACATGGAATACTCATTTATAGGAGTGTGTTGCCATGACATTGGTTATTGGAAGAACTACAGAGCTGCTCTGCATGCAGTTAGCAAGTGGGGAACCCCAATAGGTGCACAGGCCATCAGCTGGTTATTAGCATCACCTACAAAAGCCATGCTGCCACCTATTCAAACCAGCTCTATCCCTGTAGTGCAGCGAGAGAGAGAGATAAATAACAAATGAAAATTAAAGTGGAAAAGAGAAGAAAGAAAAAAGGTAAGTGGACCATGTAAGCAAATAATTGAATGTAGTACTTGGTGTGTAATAATAGGAAATATAATTTGGAGAAATATATGTTCCAGCACGACATGCTGTACTAATGTCCTGCTAAACAGCTGCTATGGCCACTGTCCCTGTCTGCAGCGGGAGATATCACAGACACCTCTCAACTGTACAGATCTTCACAGAATGTCCACATTTTACCATCATGTATTTTTGTCTGTTCCTCCTGAGATCTGTACTTTTCTGCCAAATAGCTGAGGATTGAAGTCATCAGGTAATGACAAATACTTGAGCTTAAGACTCCACATCCTTAAGAATATTCACCGTAATGCTAAATGTATAATTCTAGGAACTTCCTATGTTTGTATCAGGAATATTTAAAGTCTGTCCCTATTTATCCCCCCATCATTTTTGGCATTGTCCAGATGTGATGTTCTGAGAGGTTGTGAGGTGGGATTACAGCTCAGGAGCTTGACTCACCCTGGGAAAGGACAGCTAATATATTACAACCGCAGGGGTGTCTGTCAAACATTTGTGACTGTGCAACTGCTAGGCCATTTAATGGGATGTTCTCCATATCAATATAACCTGTGATTATGAGTATGATACATGTTTGCCTTGTAAAGTTAAGAGATCTAGAGAGGGCATGTGCATAGTAAAGTACTGTTGCAGACGTGTGTTGAACTGCATGTGATATATTGAATTAATAACATTCAACTGTACAGTGTTCTGCTGGACAATAAGCACATCTGTGACTGATATCTGTAGTCATATACACATATCCCTGTGTTATGTCAGCCAAACCATTAGCAGGTCTGTGAGCAATGACATTGTAACATAATACCCGACTTATGACTGTTGGATGTCTTCAAGGTTGTCACAGTGTTGTCAAATCCTACTGTGCAATCAACATACTAATATATGGTGCAGCTATATTATTACAGTATCAGTAATGATATCCCCTTTGACCCCCATTTATGTGTGACATTGTCCAGATGTACTGCTGAAAGAGGTTGAGAAGTATGGTTGAGCGGCAAGACTGTAGCTACAGTGTGCCATACTAACATACAACAGAAATTTATACCAGGTATCCCCTGAGCACATGTATGTATGCTTATGTTCAGCTGGAAGACTCAAAACTAAATCACATGGGTTTCAAGCATTTAGGTACATAGGTTGTACATGCTGCACATGTGTATAATATCAGTGTCAGTGCATACAGTAGACAGAAATGTGTACAGCTACTCTTTGTTGCAATGCCCTGACACTGATATTGGTACTAAAGTAGGCATGATATCCAGCTATTAATCAGAGAAGTATCCACCTGTGTTATGACCCTCTGTCCATGCCTACCACTACCAGCTATATCCACACCTATATACAGTGGATATCACAAGTGTACACACCCCTGTTAGAATCCCAGGTATGTGTGCTGTATGACAGTCAGGCCACAGAAGATCATTTCATAATGTTTCTCATCTTTATATGACCCCTACCCTGTCCAGTTCCCTTGAAATACAATCAAAGGTATTTCTAGGAAGGTGACCAACTATTGCCAAGTGAAGATGTGCCATTATGTTAGTGTCCAGACCAAGATGGATGAATTCTGTAACCATCTCAAGAGGTGCATACACAACATATCAATTTAAGGGTGTGCACACTCATTCAACTGGCTTATTCTACTGATTATTATTTCCATATGTTTTTACAGACCCGATTGTTATGTTTTCTAATGAATTGTACAGGC
The DNA here is from genome assembly GCF_019279795.1 of Protopterus annectens. Lineage (NCBI taxonomy): Eukaryota > Metazoa > Chordata > Ceratodontiformes > Protopteridae > Protopterus > Protopterus annectens. The sequence continues at coordinate 1,282,674,114 of NC_056735.1, forward strand.
TATAGGTCACACTACAGGTGGGAATTTTTATGAAATGAGTTATTGTGGTGTCATGTTACAATTGCAGAAATACCAGGCAATGTATCAGGGGTGTGTACCCTTTATATCCACTGTAGCTATAAGGACACAGCAGTACCTGACATGTATATCCAGCCTCCACCAAGGTACAGTAAACGCATTTGGTGGACAGCAGCAATACACAAATCACATAATAGGTTGCTACATTGACTGTACAGGGACACATAGGTGCAGGCAACAACTTTGAAGCAAGTCCACCTATATCTGAGCAAGCATGTAAGTTCACAGGTGACTTCCTGTAAGACTGACTATGACTATGAATCGGACATATCCACACCACCAAGGACAATAGCAACCTTGTCTCCACATATGTTGTAAGTCTCAGATGAAACAACACAATTGACCCTGTACTGGGGGTAAAGAATACCTCATACACACATGCCATGGTTATAGGCAACCTGCGTCATACAGGTTAGGTGGGAACATCGACACCCTGTCCATCCCAGTTGTACAGGGAGATATGCAAATCAACCACACTCCTACCCTCAGCAATGGTGAGCATGTAGATATTGCCTTCTGATGGCAACAACAGCATATCTCCATGGGGCATAATAACATCAGTGTCTGCCTCCTACATTAACTCAGGCATGTGCTCAGAGCTCCATCACACACTACAGTCAAACACATACTGTCACCATACACACACCATCCACATGGAAGATGACCACTGTCAACCCTGTACACAGACATGAATGGAAGAGAGAGGATTATACAGTCAAGTGTCCAACATTGGACAGAATAAGATAGCTCAGGGATATATATATAGCTATATTGCTTTATGTAAAAGCTATATTGCTTTTAGAGCATGTCCACTTGTGCTGGGGTTAATTGTATTGCATCACAGTGGTCACCACTAGGGCCTATATGACATAAATTCAACATTCCTGTAGCATACCTCACAACATGGTGCCAAGATATCTGGACAGAGGCCAGCAAGTTGTGCTGGACAAACAGCCTAAGGTAGGGTCATGCGCGACACATTACTGGTATAAAGTGGATATAAATTGTGTACACACCCCTCTTAAGATGCAAGGTGTTTTGGTTACATAATAATTAGGACCACAATATGACAGTCCACACCTCTTCCAGCCTTAAATGTGACCCATAAAAGGTACAGTTCACTTGTAAAACCAAGCATCTGGTATTGCACCTACATGGCTGGCCACCTGTGAGGGCGTCAGCCGTCCTATCAGCATGATGTTTCAGTCAGGTATGATACCTCATGTTGCCATATGTGTCAATACACTCACTGTGGCCTATTTGGCTATATACCACATACATGGGCATTGTTAAGGCACACAGACCATTTCTGACTATGTATAGGTTTCAAACATATGAATATTCTAGACACATCTGTACAGAGGACTGTACAATGGTTTAACCTGCTGCATGTGAGGCAGATGCTGTTGCCACACTATATAAAGTAATGGCAGCAGGAGGTGGTCACCAGCCATGTATGGTATACACATCAAAATGGTATAAGCCACACATGATATGATCCTCACACACACAAACAGTTGCCAGCATTAGGATTAGAACTGCTGCCTATCTAGGTATTTCTACTGTAGTGCTATGCTGTTATCAGATACGCCACAGAGCTTATACGTTTCCACCTCTTCCAAAAGGACTTCTAAGGTGGATGACATCAACAGGTTTACTACACTGGAGTGAAGGAAAGTGTAAAGGTAGTGCATGGGTCAAAAATGGTATAAGCCAGACAGTACACAAGTCACACACACTTGCTAGTATTGGGATTAGAACTCCTGTCTATCTAAGAAAGTCTACTATAGTGTTATGCAGGGGTATTAATTAGAACATTGAAGTTTCAGAACTTTGAATGTTCTAATATCGAACCCTATTCAGTGAACGCTGAAAATAGTGAAGCTGCAGAAAACTGATTTTTTTCCCAGGGAAAGAATTTGGTTGTCCGTTTCTGTCACTTCGCTATTTTCAGCACTGTGGTGAAATGTTACGGGTCGGGTTCAGGCAAGTGTGCGATTGTGTGGATGTGAGGGTTAGGGTGGGTTAGGTGAGTTAGGGTTAGGATGCGGGTCAGGTAATTGTGCGATTGTGTGGACGTGATGGTTAGGGTGGGGTAGGTGGGTTAAGGTTAGGGCGCTGGTGAGGTGAGTGTGCAATAGTGACGAACCTTAGGGTTAGGGTTTGGGTTAAGATAAGTGGATAGTTAGTGGTGTATGTACAGTTTCGTCTAGGGTTAAATGTAAGATTTTAGGTGTATGTGTGTGGATTGCTGTTTGGTGTGTTTGTGTTGTGTGTATAAGTTTCAGAACAGCAAATTTTTTCTCTAGGAAAAAATTGCTGTTCTGAATGTTCGATGTTGTCATCGTTCGCTGAATTGGGTTCAATATTGGAACATTCAAAGTTCTGAAACTTCGATGTAATATAGACCCTTACGCAGTTATCAGACATACCACAGAGCTTATACATTTCCATCTCTTTCAAAGGTACTTCTAAGATGGATGACATTAATAGGTCTACTAAATTTGAATGGGTAGTGCATGGGTCAAAAATGGTATAAGCCAGACAGTACATGGTTCGCACACACCTACACTTGCCAGTCATGGGATTAGAACTCCTGCCTATGTTAGTATGTCTACTATAGTGTTACACAGTTACTGCATGCACTACAGAGCTTACTGAGTTTGCACATGGCCAAAGCTGTTGATTGGCACTTCACCAGGTTATTGTATCAAGAAGTGTGGCATACCTGGTTGCCATCAACAGTACTCATTCATCACAGATGTAGCCCCAGTACCTAGTAGTTATGTCCACCCCTCCTGGCATGTTTGAAGGGTGGTTATCTGTGCTTTCACCCATTAACCTGGTGCACTTGTCCATTCTGGGGCACTGTTGCAACAGCCTCATGTACTCAGACAACCCTCCCCTCTAAACTCCAAACACTCAGACCTGTGAGGGTTACCTATATATCACCCAATCTGGACATATGCACTGTTCAGCAAAGACTGGACTAGCAGGTCAAGAGAATAACATCAACACCTGCACCACACCATGTGGAACACGTAGCTCACCATGACACTACTTTGACAGCCATGCAATACAGTGAAAAGCCACACAAACCCACCTTCCCAGAGGCACTCAATGGACATTTACCCAAACAGCACAGACCAGCAAGGCAGACACCCTCTCAGACACTGCAACATGGCACATGTCAAGGGACACATATTTAACCTACACAGTATGCCCCCAACCTAAGTCTAACCACCTTGCACAATAAAGTGATCATGCGTAACTCAATACTGAGGCACACACATCCCACTCACTAAGTTAAATATGGAGCAGGTAACAGCCAAATATCTATCACGTGCCAGCATCTAACACATGACACAGCCAGTCATGTTACTCCACAACAACTATGAGTATCATGCTGTATCCATGTGGGTGTGAATGACTTGGGACTTCCCCCCCTGGACTACATGACAGGAGACATGGTTGAACTCTCTGATTATGCAGTCCAGGCAGGTGTGACAGTAGCGCTGGGCAGTGTATCGGTTTCACCCAGAATGATGCTGCGGTACTATCAACAGTTGATTGACTGCAACATTGGCTTACGTGTTATGTGTCATTCTCAGAGGACCTAGAACCTCCCTGCTTGGGATGACATGATTAACAGAACACAATGACTTGCCATGGATGTCCTACATCTGTCACAGCTGGGTTGCCAGGTACTGGCTAAGTGTCTTGCCACCCCTATGGTGCCTTATTAGGCAATGTTCCTAATGTTATTACCACCATAACAGCTATACATGTATGCAGTCTGAGGGTCTTGCTGCTCAACAGTGGACATCTAACTGTCAGAATGCAGTCACTCATAGCAGTTGTTGGAGTGGAGGACACATGTCTGCTGTAATGGAGAGGTGGTTTACAGCAACAGACAGCAGACCTGCAGTATCTGGCTGTGACGCATTCCACAGATGTCAGCCCCCAAACATGGACCACACCACACCTCCACAGATGGTGTTGTCTCCATATTTATTATGGATAGGAACACCTCCAGACTAGTATCCCATCATAATGCATTGGAGATACTTCCTGTACAACTGCCTTGGGGCAATAGTGCAATCCAGACCATAGCCTGCTATGGGTCCGCATCTATGTCCCTAGACTGTCAGTGCACATTCCTCAACACCCTGCCATCTATGATGGTCCACTGCAACCCTGACATAGTATGAATCTTCAACTACCCATCCATCACCTGGGAAATCTAGCCAAGTGCCAGTACAGTGCCCAACACTTCTGGGATTCATTTCCATTACCCTAGACCAGCTCATACTGATGCCTGGTAGAGGATGCAGCTACCTTTGACCACTTAAATATGGGACTGCTGCTCATCCACAGATGTCAATCCCTGCATGGTGAGATTCATACAGGCTGTAATCAACATGGAACTCAACATGTCAACCACACCCCCCACAAAGATAACCACCTGGCAAAACATCTCCAAAGCTGACTTTGCAGCCATAAAAACAGGGGTGGATGTCTTCACTGCACCCATGGGAATGGGAAATAGCTGCATGACTGTGGGAATCATAAAAAATAGGCACTGTACAAACAGGTACATGAATGCATGGTACTAGCCAGAGTCAACATAAGCCAGACACTGTCCTCCAAACACTGGGAGATATTGTGATGGTCCCCTGCCATTACTAAAGTGTACATCAGGAGGAGGACACTGTTGCAGGGAAAGGTGGTGTCCCATGACTGTTGAACTCCCTTATTAGCCTCAAACAAAACTTTGGATCCCTCATGGAATCCCCAATAGGAATCTATGGCAGCAGAGATGCTGCAGACACTGACAGCAGTCACAACAGCCTTTGATAGTTACATCAACAATCTCCACAGCATTAAACGCAAGTGCTGCAAGTTACTGCACAATGCTAATACCTATCCTGAAACAACAAATATTGGCCACAGTCTTGGCAACACATTCAGTGACAGTGAAGTGCTGAGTGAATGTGTTCTCACATGCTGTATCCCATTTCCGTTCTAAGTGTCTTTGTGTCACCAGGATGTGGTCCTGCAGCAAGGCCATGGGGTAAGGCAGTCTGGTAACACATCCACCATGTCATTGGTAGGGTACAGTATGTGCACGGTAATCCCCGGTCTGTAACACAGTGATTGCCTATGCCTCACAGATTATAGGGCTGAGTGTTGCACATAGGTATATGTTGATTTAAAACATCTGTTGTAGAATGGAGGATGGTACATGTTCTGGTTTGGACACACGTCCGATTGCTGATAACTACAGCCACAGGGGATATTCATCAACCAAACACACTGGGAATACTGTTCATACACACACACACACACACACACACACACACACACACACACACACACACACACACACACACACACACACATTTGCCAGTACTGAGATCCATAGGTTTATTGCTTCATAGGTGTGTAGTAGGTGAATGGGCCTGAAGGCTCTACAAGGCTATCCCAAGGGAGTACCCTGGCATCAGGCCACATGAAAATAGTCCCCAGTGTGGCTCAGGTGTATAGTCACTGGAGTTGTCCCCAGGGTTGGGTATTGTATTCCCCTTCCACTCATCCAGATTTCTGTTGTGAGTTGCCAGTGATGTGCACTGCTTCCCATGTATGTGATTTATATTCCATAACATGGACAGTGTCTAGGTTGTGCACATGCCCCACATGCATGTTCTTTTGAAGTGTGGAAGTGTGTTTGAGGTCTCTGGGTTATGTTGTGTGGACAGATTGGTATCTTCTGATGTAGCATTCTTGACCTCGTTTGGTGAGACCTGGCTATGTTACTGAGGTAGTGATTGCACCTACAATGACAGTATGATATGGGTACTCATTGGAGTTATTGGCATCTGTCCATACAGGGCATGTGTATAAGGCATGGTATTCCCTTTGTAGGGTTTGTTTGCAGACTCTACAGTTGTTGCAGGTGTCCAGTGGGGAACATGGCAAAAGGGCCACTGTACACATTGATTGGGCTACTGAGGGGATAAAACAGGGTGCCATGTCCTCTTACTTGCTGGAGAACACACACTCAATCAGGAGATATAACACATCAAAGTACTTTCTGATGTCAGTGGCACTGTTGTGGTCAACAGGCATGTACCCCACTGCAGTCACATCATGGGTACTATCTGTGAGGCAATATGCAGAGGAACTACCGATATAGTGGTTGTTGCCTAGCCAAGTGTGTTTGTGTATGATTTGTGGGTGGAGAGTGGTCTCTGAATATTAGAAGGGTTGCCTATATTGTTCACTAAACCATACTGTCATGTAGTCATTGCACATGGCACTAGACATTTAAGGCTGTGGATTGTCTACACCAACCTCTACACTGTTTTACAACTGTTGGCCTTGTAATGTGGACATTGGGACATATACTAGGTCCTCAGCATAGTAATTTAGCAAAACACCCCACCAATGGATCCTCTTATTACACAATCATACCACCCCCACACAGGATACTGATGACAGACACACACACACACACACACACACACACACACACACACACACACACACACACACACACACACACACACAGACACACTTGCCAGCACTGAGTTTTGAACCACTACCTAGCTATGTATTGCTACTACAGTGTTACGCATTTATCGCATGCACCACGGAGCTTATAGGATGGGTGTTGTCCCAAGGTACTTCTAAGGTGAGGAACATCATCAGCCCCTGTAAATACTGGCACTGGGTGATGTAGTGGCTGAGAGATTCCACAAAATATTTTACCCTACACACACATTTACATTTGCCAGGAGTGAGGTTCGAGCTTCTATCTAACTGTCTTTTTGGACCATTATGGTTACATATTTACCACATACACCAATGAACGTATATGGTTTAGGGTTGCCAACAGGTACTTCTAAGGTGAATGATATCTGCAGGACTGCTAAAGTCAGGCGCTGAGATGTGTACTGGGTGTAAATAGGGCCAAAATCTTTGAGGTACAGACATATATATGTAGTCATATGTACACCCACAAACACCAGGAATTAAATTCAACCCCCTACCAATGTACGTATTGCTACTACATTGTTCCACATTTATTGCACGTGCAACTGAGCTTACATGTTGGAAAGCTGTGGAAAAGTATCTTCGAAGATGAGTGACAGCAGCAGTGCTAAAGTAGGGGTAAGGGAAGTGGTGTATGTGTGAATGACCACAAAATCAAGTCTTTACAAGGGTACACACACTCTTTCACACAAACACTCACATTTGCGCAGTTGCCAGCATCAGGATTAGAACTCCTACCTAACTAGTTTGCTACACTATAGTATTAAACAGTTATCACAAGCGCCATGGATCTTATATGTTAGAGAGCTGTCGAAATGTATCTTTGAAGGTGAGTGACATCAGCAGCAGTGCTAAAAGAGGGGTAAGGGAAGTGTTGTAAGGGTGAATGACCACAAAATCAAGTCTCTACAAGGATGCACACACTCTCTTACACAAATACTCACATTTACACAGTTGCCAGGATTAGGATTGGAACTACTAGCTAACTAGCTTACTACACTATAGTCTTACGCAATTATCGCAAGTGCCACAGAGCTTATATGTTGGAGAGCTGTCCAAAGGTTTCTTTGAAGGTGAGTGACATCAGCAGCAGTGATAAAGGAGGGGTAAGGGAAGTGTTGTAAGTGTGAATGACCACAAAATCAGGTCTCTACGAGGATACACACACACACCCTCACACAAATACTAGGATTGGAAGTCCTACCTAACTAGTTTTCTACACTATAGCATTACACAGTTATTGCAAGCGTCACAGATTATATGTTGCATACAGAGGTATATTTGAAGGTGAGTGACATCAGCAGCAGTGCTGAAGGAGGGGTACGGGAAGTTTAGTGAGTGTGAATGGCCTCAACCGCATTCATCTACAAACACACACAAATACTCACACACAACTTTACATTTGACAGGACTGAGATTACAACTGCTACATGGATACCTATTTGTACTATAGTGTTACACAGTTATCACAAGCACTACTGGGACTATAAGGCTGAGGGCTAACCAAAGACATTCCTATAGTGAATGCCATCATCACATCATATGATATAGGCCAATGGGATGTGTAGTGGGTGGGACAGGCTTCATAATGGGATTCTCTCTGTCGCTGTCTGTCTTTCTCTTCCCCACGTCTCTGTGTGTGTATGTTGGACATATTATATTATGTTGGCCTTAGATATGGGTAAGTATTCCTATCCAGTGTGTGTTTCTGTGTGTGTGTGTGTGTGTGTGTGTGTGTGTGTGTGTGTGTGTGTGTGTGTGTGTGTGTTTGTGTGTGTGAGGTATCAATGGTGTACAATTTGGTGTGTGTGCACATACAGCTGTGAATAACTGATATCTGTAGTCCACTCTACTGTGAGACATAGGCTTCATTTTTCTAAGTGTAGGAGCATGTCCAGTATGACCTTCTATATTGAGTATGTGCATTCATTTCAGGGAGGGTTGGACTCCAGTTCAGGGTTTTGTGTGCTACAGCTACACCTAACAAACTGTTTCTGCAGGATATCTGTAGATAGGTTGCTAATATGGAGACACAATGGTCTTAACATATGGGGGATACTGTAACTATTGCTGTCTGTGCTGATTGTGTGACATGTTTGGTTGTAGCATAGATTTTCTGACATATGTACTGTTTTACAGTGGGATGTGTCATGTAATCAACTACTGATAGTTATAATTCTTTGCTCACGGTTACTTACCGGAAAATACAAAATGAATGTAGCTGAGACCAATATTCTGAGGAATATAGACTATACATTCTGGCACACACCTGGCATTGTGGAGAGGTAGCTACAGAGAATAGACTGCTGGTTCTGTGTAAATGGCCCAGCACCTTGTTAGTATGGTGGGTGGGGATCCCCTCCTTGTGCTTTTCTCAACTTCACTGAATGGCCGTATCCTGCTGGAGCCATACCTCTCAGCTATACAGATACACACGTTATCCAGAGGCTCATATATCTGGTCAGTTTACCTTCACATTCTGGTTTACAATCTGTTTTGTGGCTATTCATTCATGGGTTTGCAGTCGGGAGTAGTATGGGCAGACATTAGAGTTTCAGACTTCACACACTCCATGACATCCATGCTTCTACAACGCCCTCTCTGTTATTCTCTCCTCCACCTAACATTATGTAAGCAATATCTCAGAGGTATCCCTATAGTTGGGCCTATATCCCAGTAGTATTTATGACCTGATCCACAGTCCTCGCAGTAGAACATGGGAGGCATGCTACTGGCATTTGCCAATATGGCTTTGCATTTTTGTTTCTGTTTATTATATTAGGTTGTTAGTTGGGAACCCCTGATATTCCATACATTGGCATTATAGGTGAGGCATGGGCCTTTGCCAGAGGATTGTATGCCATTTGAGAGTGTTGTAGGCCATCTGTTACTGCATTTCTACATGGGATTGTGGGGGGGGGGTGCACACCTGTAGACTTTAACATTTGAAATGACTGTACTGGCATTTTGGTTACTCTGTTGGCTTCCATTTCATATTGTATTGTGACCTATCATGCAGACAGGAGGCATATCAGTAGAGTACACATGTTAGATCTTAATGCCATATATTTCAATTTCAGACTTCTTACCTTTCAGAACTAGAATGCAACTGCCAGACCTGTTATAGTATGTCTGTGTAGGTCTGGTGGAGGGCTGTTCACCATTGCCATCATTTGAAGGCCTTAGCCCGGCCTTTCTTCATGGTCATCTACACCTGTTCTGCTGGATAAGGCTGGTGCTGGGTATGTGACCCTCATAGACATCCATGTGTGTGACCTATTAACACCCACAGTTATTTAGGCCGTCACATGTACTGTGGTGGGGTTTGTCAGCTTGTGTAGTGCTGCCTAGTATGTTGACACCAGTATTTGTTATGGATTTCCTGCTGACCCATATAGCTGTCAGCTGTCTGCTGCTATCCCATTCAGCCACCCAATTCCCTTGCATGCTTGCATCCATATCATACATACAAATATGAGAACATACTACTCCATTCAGTAATTGATAGGAAGGGTGACTTACCTTGTTGCTGGACCAGTATCAAGGACGGTGCTGGAGGGCTGACTATGTTGGATGGACATAGTGCACTCCCTATACATGGTAAAGCAGAGGTATTGTCATGTTTGGCATCCCTTTTACTGTATGTGCGAGTTGGAGAAAGGTATCAGTCCCTGGGTCCCTATGGTGTCACTGTGTGTGCTATGCGTTGCCTCTTTGCCAAGGCCTAGGGATACTGTGCACTCCTCCTTCTGCCTACAGGGGCAGGCTCAGGATGTTCCTCCTCTGAGTCCCTCTGTGCCTGTGCTGGCCCTGGCAGTGGCGGGGGGCTGTGTGGCCTTGCCCCATACTGTTCATGCTGCAGCTGTTTCTGCAAGATCCTATTGTGTAGTATGGCACATACTATGAACATTTGTGTACATGTAGCTAGAGAGTACGGCAAGGCTCCACCTGATATGTCAAGGCAGCAAAACCGTGACTTAAGCATCCCAAATACATGCACTACAATGATCCTGGTTTGTGCGTGTGCCTCATTATGATGTTCATGTTCAGGCGTGTGTGCATTTCTGATGGGTCTCATCAGCCACAGCTCCTGTGCATAGCCAGCATCCCCCACTAGATGGCCATATGGGATGTCCCCCCTGGCAAACGCCTGATACAGCTGTGAGCAATGGTAGATGTGGTAGTCGTGATAGCTTCCAGGGCTACCAGCACACACATTCATGATAATGCCCTGGGCATCGCACATGATCTGGCAGTTGATGGAGGGGAAGCCCTTGCGGTTTATGTAGACCCTGACCCCCTCAACAGGTGGTGCTTTGATGTGGATGTGCATGCAGTTTATAGCACCAACTACCTCAGAGTATTCTACTATACGGTGGAAGAGACACATATGTTTGGTCAGCCCCTCAATGGTGGTGGGAAATATATGTGTTCATTGGCATATTGTGTCAAGGCATCTAGAAACTGGTGGACTACCCTGGATGCTGATGTCTGCGAGACCCCCATGATATCCCCAGTTGGTCTTTGAAAGGTACCTGTGGCTAGTATTCTTAATCCTAGACATACCTTGGTATCCACTGGGATGGGTTCCCCTGTATTAGTTCTGTGTGAGAGGCGTGCCCGGCACAGCTCAACGATTTGCTGTAGAATGTCCCTGTCTACCCTATAGCACTCTACTGTCTCCAACTCATGAAGGCCCTGTTAGGTTACCCTGGGTCTGTACACTCTTCTCTTCCTCCTCACTGTGGATTGGTTGTCAGCATTCTCCTCCTCACCACCCTCAGTCTCTAGCACATATTGATGGAGTAAAGCAACAAGATCCTCTAACATTTTTAGTTAGTTTTGCTAATTAAAAACCCCCCATTTGTGTACACTTGTGGTGTAGAGTTTGTGGGAAAAAACAGTCTGTTGGGTGTTTGCATAGTTTAAATTAGTGTGCTGGGCTGCTGCCTGTGTAATTGGCTGATTCTGATACATTCCACCTGCCAGCTATGCTAGTTCTCCTTGATTGCCTTCCTGGTGCTGTTTTCCCTTCCCAGTTCCTCCCCATGTAAGCCCCGAGGCGTGCCACACATACCCACTGCTCATATGTACTAACTGAATACATTTCTGCTCTGACACTGTTCCTGCACAGAGTCCAGGCAGCTTCGTCGATCACAAAATCACCTCATTTGCATGTTTTTTACCAGCAGATGAGGTGATTTGCATCCCGCACGGCTTTCCATGAAGGAAGAGTGTAGGGCCGCTCGTGCACGTGAAAACGACACGTACCTGGATCACAAAGCAGCCATTTTCCATACAGGAGCAGTTACACTTTTCCTGCATGGAAATCAGCCATTGATGAATCTGGGGGTTTTGCTTTGCACAATTAATCCAAGAGTGAACCAGAACTGTAAAGTCTCAGGGAAAAAAAATCCTAGACTCCATACTAATTACAGATCCTCCACAATGTCAAATACTCAGGCATCCTGCCTGATATCCTAAGACAGCCTCATCCTGTCTACACTATTTGCAAACTACAAAAGGTTCTAAAAAAGTATTTCAAAAACACTTTTTTCACCTCACTCCATCTTTACAACTGGGCACTGCCAAAACTAATTCAACTTGATGATGCTATTAATTATTTTAATCAAACACTTCTGCCTGTCCTTAACTTCCTTTTCCCCATGTAAAGGAAAAAGATAAAAGTTCCCTTGTTAACCTTACAAACAGAATAATTACTAACTAAAAGGAACACAGCACAGAAAACTTGGAAAACAAATTTTACTCTTTAGGGTGGTGGTGCTGCGGTAGCGTTGTCACCTCGCAGTAGAGACGTTGTCCTGTTCGATTCTCAGCTGGAGCATCTTCTGTGTGGAGACATGCGTGAATGGGCGTACCTTTGTTGAAGGTTGTGCGTCAGGGCTGGCAACTCGGCACGTAAAAATCTACTACCAATCATTAGCGGACCGGAGTTCCGCTGTGGCGACCCGGGAAAAGCCAAAAGACAACAAGGTAAGGCTAACCTATACCAATCTCAGGAACAAAATCAAAAACACAAGCACAAAGGCAAACCTTTTATCGCCCTACATTCAAATTAGGCAAAAACAACCCTAAACCATTTTGATACAGTATAAATAAACATAAAACCTGCTAAACCACCACACTTAAATCACTGCCTTTAGAAACTGAGTACAACTTAGCCTGTATCCTCAACAGTCATGTCACAGAGACAACTACCTCTCTAGCAAACCTACACAACTTATCCTACCCGCCTAATGCCACTGACACAACTATCAGTTCCTTCAACGTATATATTATACATGTAAATCAATTTGAAAAGTTATTACCTATATTCCTTGCACCAGATCAAGTCCTATTAGAATATCTCCAAATAGCCCCAAAAGCCAGTGCCTGCACATTTCAATTCTCATCAACAGATCACAGAACAATACCTAAGTAATCTCTGGAAGCAACTTACATAATTTCAGTAGACAAAGGAGAAACATATAACAGCCTAGCTAAATACAGACGTGCTGCAATCTTATTATCTCTCTTAAAAAAATTACATTCATAGCCAACTTTTAAGTTATAATGGACATAATAATCTCTGGGCAGAATCACAGCATATTTTCTGTTGTTGTCATGGTACTGAACATGCTCTTCTAACATTTGTAAAAACTATAAACCAAAACAGAACTCAATGTCTATTCAACACTATAGGAATTTGGGGCCACCGTTCCTTAAGTGGACACTTTTCATCTATACAGAATTGTCTTTTAGTGTATTAGAAAATGGAGGATTGTCACCACCAGGATCTATAGGACATGGAACAAGGCAGGAGTGCCCACTCTCACCCAACCCTTTTTTTTTTTTTTGCTCGTAATGGAGGAATTGGCATATCAAATCAAGCAGTATTTGTAAAGCAGACAGTAAAGGATGTTTCACACCAATCATTCCTACTGTTTGCAATGACTGTGCTCCATTGAGCTTTAATCTACCCACTGTCATTGAGGAACTGCTCAGGAGTTTTGGAATAGTTGGGACCTTTGCTGGGTTACAGTCCAATCTTGGCAAGTCAGCAATAATACCACATGGGAATACTAGCTCTTTAAAGGATGTTTTTTCCATCACAGTCAAGCATAGAGTAAAATACTCAGGTCTGCCCTTAATGACACAATTCTGACTAATGTGATTGAAATGAAAGCTAAGCTTTCTCAACTTCTACCAGAATTATTCAACTTTCAGTCTATCTTAGATAAAACAAGAGGAGCCAAAACAGTGGTCCTGCCTCATATTCTCAATCTGCTTAGCAATTTGCCAAATTCAGCATATCATTCTGTCTTAGTGGAAATACAATTCCAAATTGACTCTGCAGTTATTGGTGAGAGGGGCTGCTGAATATTTAGTTCTGTTGCCTTTCTACCTAGGTTCCATGCAGGAAGAGGGGCACCACATATATCCACCTAAGCTCTTACTTCTCACCTTTGTACATTGTTGAGAAAGGTGGAGAAGATGCTGGGCGACCATGCACTGGGAGTCAATATAAACAGAGTTTACTTTTTTGGCATGGCCCAAGAATGGGATTTATTCATTTATTTATTTATTTTTGTTTACAGAGGTAGTGCATTGATCAATATTGACCAAATTCAGGGTCAGCCCAGTTGAAATACAAAACATTTCATAAACAAAAGATACAGAAATGTAAGCAATAACAGAGCAGTTCAGCCTAATTACATAGAAAAAAAATTATGGACATATGTTCTAGTGAACAAGCACAGTGCAATATACAATCAAGCAGAGTGTAATGCACAATATATACATTAGTTTCTAATGTGGGACAATCTTCCGTAAATCTTGAGAGAGGAGAAGAAAGGTTAGGTGATACATCCTGTGCTGAAGCAGGAGCATTTGGCTTGGATGAAGAAGTACTTTTTGAGTTGCATTCTGAATTTGGAATAAGTGTCAATTTCTGTAATGTTGATGGGGAGAGCGTGACAAAGAGTAACTTCCTGAAAGGAAAAAGCACGTGCATTGCTCTGGAGTTTGGTTCTAGGGGTAATAAAATGACTTGTGTCTTGTGAGTAGTGTTTTGTGTTGTATGAGGAGGTTTTTTCATGAAGTCTAGCTGCAAGGGGAGTAAATGTGTGGAGCTGGAGGAGTTTATAGAGCTGGGATCGTAACGGTAGGTTAGATATTTGTTTTATGGATAGCAACTGTACTTTTTTTAGAATGATGCACACAGAGAGGTGAGTTTGTAATAAATAAGCAGATTCTGTTAAGGATAGTGTAGAGAGAGGCATTGTTTTCTTGGAGGCAGATGCTAAAATTGGGAGCCTATATTCAATTTGAGAAATGAGAACTCCCTTGCAATGGCTTCTCTGGCTGGTTGGAACAGAAAAGTCGAGATCAGCTTGGCCCACAAGAGGAGTGAGTTTATTTTGGCTCTCACTTTGTCTATCTGGAATCATAAGTTT
Source organism: Protopterus annectens (assembly GCF_019279795.1). Classification (NCBI taxonomy): domain Eukaryota; kingdom Metazoa; phylum Chordata; order Ceratodontiformes; family Protopteridae; genus Protopterus; species Protopterus annectens. The sequence continues at coordinate 1,282,689,203 of NC_056735.1, forward strand.
GTGACTGATGAAGCTATACTCCTAGGTATTTGAAGGTGAAAGTTGTCTCTATGGAATGGTTGTGTGGGTCAAATATAGTTAAAGAGTTAGGTTTTTAGTGTTATTAGACAGTATAGTAAATGCGCAATGATCAATGGGTTTGGATGGGATAAAGGCCCTAGCAATCAGATCTGGCAACGTCCTGAAATAAGAGATTTTGTTATCAAAATAGTGAATCTTCACTGAATATCTGAAGGTATTTTAGAATGGATACAGATTTTTGCATGAATCCAGTCTTCTTACTTTGAAGAATATGTCAGCTCTTAATAACCAGTTTCAGTCAAAGCTAACTAAGTGGTTTGTATGTTGGTAGATAAACCAAATATGGGCCAAGAATAATTCTTCTTACTCTTACCTGGAGTAAATGGAGCCATCTTAAAACAAAAAGAATAGAGATGATATAAAGAAAATTTGGTGTAATAAAGCAGGGGCACTGCAAAGGATGATTCAGAGAAGGTAGAAAATGATATCCAGTGCAATCGGGTATGGGTAAGCCTTAAAAGGTTACTAGATTGCCCAAATATCAAGATATCCAATTAACACCTATGTGGTATGGAATGTTATACCTAAAGCAGCATACACACGTCCTTGAACTCTGGAACATTTTCTGAAAAATCAACTCAAAAAGCATAAAATAAACACATTTAAATATTTTGTGAACATAAAATCTACTAACATTACATAAATGGAAATGTTAGTATGCAGTATACAACAATAATTCACATTACTTCTTAATGCATAATGCAGAGATGCACATATCAAGTATATCTATAAATGGATTCACTTCATAACACTGAAACTTCATAATACTGAAAATGACAAAACTTCATAATACTGAAGACCAAAATACTGAAAGCTCAAAATACTGAATACTCAAAATACTGAAACTCAAAATACTGAAAACACATATTATGCGTAAACTCAGCTTAAACAACATAAATCATAGCAATTTCTGCCAAATATATGCAGGGGGGCAAGCCCCCCTGCACCCCCCACACCCCCTGCTAATTATATATATCTACTCCAAGATTGCACTTAACTACACTATGTGCAACCTTGGAGTTGGTATATTTAATTAGCAGGGGGTGGCGCAGCCACATGGGGTGCAGGGGGGCTTGCCCCCCTGCATATATTTGGCAGAAATTGCTATGATTTATGTTGTTTAAGCTGAGTTTATGCATAATATGTGTTTTCAGTATTTTGAGTTTCAGTATTTTGAGTTTTCAAGATTTTGAAGTTTCAGTATTTTGGTTTCAGTGTTTTGAGTTTCAGTATTATGATATTTCGATGTTATGAAGTGAATCCCTATAAATATATATATGTGTGTGTGTGTGTGTGTGTGTGTGTGTGTGTGTGTGTGTGTGTATATATATATATATATATATATATATGTATGTGTGTATACAGTATATATATGTATATATACGTATATGTATGTGTGTGTGTGTGTATATATATATATATATATATATATATATATATATATATATATATATATATATAGATATACTTCTTTCGGCTTTTCCCGGTTAGGGGTCGCCACAGCGGATCACCTGTCCACTCATGACTGGCAGTGGATTTTTACGGTGTCGAGTTGCCAGCCCGACGCCTAGCCTTTCACAGAAGGCACACACATGCACTCAGACCTAGGGCCAATTTAGAGTGTCCAATCCACCTACTTTTGGGATGTGGGAGGAAACTGGAGCGCCCAAAGGAAACCTACGCGACCACAGGGAGAACATGCAGACTCCACACAGAAGGCACTCCAGCCGAGGATTGAACCGGAGAACCTCTTGCTGTGAGGCGACCGCTACACCATCGTGGCCTATATATATATATATATATATATATATATATATATATATATATATATGGGTCTACCTGAAAACACTGACATGCCAAAACACCGACAACGAAATAACCGACACGAAAAAAAAAGATGAAAAAAAAAGTTCAAAAACACAAAACTTCACATGCCCGACAAACCAAAATCCTGACAAACAACAAAACAAATACCTTTCCCAAAAAACACACACAACACAAGCACACCAAAAACCATACAAACTTACACTGAACCTTACATACACAACTATCTGTGCACTAACCTTAACCCAAACCCTAACCCTTAGGTCCGTCAATATCGCACACTTACCTTACCCACAACCTGACCCTAACGTCCGTCCCTATCGCACACTTTCCTTAACATGTCGGTGTTCTCAGCATCGGGATTCTCAACTGTCGGTCTTCTCCATTGTCGATCTTCCGGTGTCGGTGTTCTCGTTATCGGCATTCTGCGATTTCGGCGTTTTCACGTAGACGCATATATATATATATATATATATATATATATATATATATATATAAATGCACACACTACCCAAATAAACACACACACACACACACACACACATATATATATATATATATATATATATATGTGTGTGTGTGTGTAAATGCACACACTACCCAAATAAACACACAAACACACACATACACACACACACACACACACACACACACACACACACACACACACACACACACACACACAAAGAGAGCTGTTTGCATTGCATGGTGCAGAGATTCAAAAAGGTACAAACAATTTAAAGAATCAGCCTTTCTATTTAAAAAATTGCTATAACTGATTCAAAGAAAAGTGCAGGTTTAAATAAAGCATATACCAGTAACTAGCCATTTTTTCTAAAACAGTTACACTTGTATGGTGCTCTTAGGTACTTAACATGCTTGGATTCACAATACTTTGTCAAGAAAAGAGAGTTGGAAATGCTATCTAACATAAGAAGGGGTGAGACCTCAAATTAAAATACTTGTTATTAAGCTTGCATTTGCATAAAAGATTACTGTCTCCTCAAAACATGCCATGCTTCACAACTCAACCTATCATTCCAGCCCCTCCCCTTACTGGTGTGTTTAACATTTGTGTCTCTGTCAACTTTGCAAATGATTATGGCTGTGACCATATCTTCCATATTGTTCTGTATGGCATGCATAGGAACATCTGATGCACAGCATGGATCAACCATGCACTTCACAGCATAGACTAACATTAACATTACCTACACCAAGTTTTACCTTTGTGACTTTACACTATTTGCAAAGCCCATAGTTGTCGATTAGATGCTGCCACTTGACCTGTGCTGCCATGAATTGTGCACAAGCCTGTCTGAGAAGATGCCATGTTGATGTCAATAGCTGGCTGACCTCATTATCCTCACTGGTACAAGCGTCAGTTAAGGCATACAAAGGAGCTGCACATCTGGTAGTGGCTAGTGACTCACAGACCAATGCAGAATCATATTGTTATAAAGACATACGTCTGGAGCTTTTCTCCTGGGGCCTCTACTGAAAATTGGCTTTGTTACAAGTTGGTCTTTCCCGGTAAACAAATGTAAAATATAATGTAAAATAAAAATAAAATAAATATTTTACAGAATACAGCAAGCAGTAAACATTATACATGCAGCAGCATGATCACACCCCCCTCCCTATTGACTCATCCCTGCAGTGGAAATGGGCAATAAGTAGGCCTAAGACTTGCTTAGTGACTGTCTATGCCTGGGACAGGGTGGTGTTGCTAGAATCCTTTGTTGCTCTCTCTTGATTATAGATGGACATTATTAGAAAAGATTCAAGTGAATAGCCTGTATCACCTGAAAAACATAAAGGGGAGGGGGTCCATAAGGATGGGGGTCTAATCATTATACATTTGTCACTGTATTTAAGAAATGCTCTAAGAGTAATATGTGAATTATGGTGTCTCCATCTTGTATCTTACCATGCAGGAAGAAGTGGTACAATGAATTTATTTGTCAGATATGGGAATTATGTGTACTGCAGGATGCTAGGCTGATACATTGGTAGTATAGTAATGGACATCAAACACTACTTGGGAAATGGTGGAGCAATAATCCTTCCTCTTACAACACCTTTTTTCCATGGTCCAGCTGAGGCACTGATAGCCACATGGGTACAGACTATTACTAAGCACTTCAGGGAAGCATATTACTCTGTAGCAAATGTGCATAATGGTAACTTGGTCCTGTGGTGACAGGGGACATAAGTATGCTCATGGGGTAGAATAAAATTTAGGAATTGCAGCAGTATCCTAGGGCTGAAGCCTGTGACAAAGCTATCTTTGAAACATATCCATGACAAGTATTACAAGTTCACCAAAGCCATGTGTTGCTACCACATGAAAGCAGTTAAGAACCTCTTCCTCCTATAAATTTATATTGCATTACCCATTGATGGTAGTATTTCCATCTTGGGCATGATACACTGGCTTGCATGTACTTGAGGCTTGCCTAATGTCAAGCCTGATGGCATAGTTACAAGTGCCTTCCAAGCATTAAGGTCCAAGAGATATCATCTAAGAGCAACAGACAGGAATGATGGAGACAAACAGCAGCAGCACTCTGTTCTGCATGCCTTTAGGCCCAAGTACAAATGTTCTCCCTGAATTACAAAGCATTGCCCTAAGCACCACATCAGCCCCACATTCTGGTATGGTATTTTGGCACCCACCTGCACCCTTAAGTACTCATGGATGTGCCCATGCGATGTTGGGCATGGGGTGCTGCATGCCCTGTGTCGATGGAACAACACTGTCCTCTACCTGGTTACAGTTAATGTGTGCTCATGCCAAAATTCTTTTTATGACTTGGACATACAGCTGTGTTGTATCTGCACTGAGTTTGATACAGTAGAACTGCCTAACTGCAGTTATCAGGAATCTGACCTATATGGCTATAAACTTCAGTGGGACAGTATTACAGTATGCTGGGCTGTTATTTGTTGCTTTTGTCATGGCAAAAAATGTATGTCCTAGCCGAGCCCAATATGGTAAAATCCACATGTATGAATGCAGTTTTAAATGAATCGTATTGTTCAGAATTGCATTTAATTAAACTGTTTCGTGTCTTTGCAGATCCCTTCAAGGAGGATCACTCATACACTTTATATAATGGACTTCAGGGTGCTGCACCTTCACAGTGATACGAGATTTCCCTTTGTAGTGATCCGTTTTGACAAAGACAGCTTTTAATGAATTTGCTGAAAATTCAAAAGTCACGTGCAGTTTTTACCCAGTTGGTCTATTTCCAGTTTTACATGGCTCTGTCTCCAAAATGCCTATTTCTGTGATTTTTGTTTCTTCTTATGGGATCACAGCATGTGAACTTGGAACTTGGTTAGGCCTGTCTAAGTATGCTTTATGTTATGAACAATCTACTTCCAAGTCGTCAGTATTACCAAACAGGCAGCCCTCACTTCCACAGGTCTCACTATTACCACTGAGGGCCTTTTCCCTGGTGTCCAACAAGAGGGATGTTGTATATCGTTAAAGAATCTCTTCACCGCATGGAATGTAAGCCCACCATTACATCCAGTTTCCATTCTTCAGCCAGCCCTTTGACATCCCAGGCTTCTTCTTAGACGTGGGTAAATGGTGTCATTGATGGAGTCCTTGCACTTATACCACATTTGATTTTTGTTCTATTGGTCATTTAGAGCTGTCACCATCTGACAGGGTGTCAACATTTGTCTTCATTAAGGATTTGTATAGCTGCTTAACTAAAACATTTTGTGTATGCATAACTATTCTTTTTATACTGTTTAATGGTTTTATTTCAAATTAGTAATGAGATAGCTTGACTTTTTTCTAGGTAATAGATGCTATACAGTGCTGAAGAAATCTTTGTGTTTATTTGTCATATAGGTATGCTGAAAGTGAATTGTCTGAAGAAGGAGTAATTATTCTGACTGCAGGAAAGATTATACCTTCAAAATGCTGAAAACTCAATTAGTGGAAATCAGTGAGTGTTTGCATGCATTACTAATTTATGCTCATTTGTAGTTAAATATTATAACATGGAATGCAAAAAAAAAAAACAGCTATTCAGCTGAAATGTTTGGAATATCCTAGAAGAAAAAAAGGTATAACTTTGTAAACAAGCATTTGAATTAGTTTAACAGTAAAACAACACAAAAAAGTTTCAATTTATTAAATTCATAAGGTAAAAAAAACAGCCCTGTAAATTATAAGATTTCTGCTGAACTGTTCTAAACAAATTCACTTTAAATTTTTTTTAAATGTTTTTAATAGTTTCCTTAATGATGACCAGTTTTCCAGGTTTAAATCAAGAAGGCTGTTTATTTTTTTTGTGAGGCACCAAATATGATGAACACAGGCATCCTATTAATTTCAGCAGTTACATTATAGAGTAGTTTGAAGAGAAGGTGTGCCTCTATAGTCTGTGGTGAGGTGGACAATTGAGTGGATTGCAAGTGAGACCTGGTTATATATGGTGCCTTGAATGACTGCAGTACAATTTGTAGATAACCATTTATAGGATTTGAGCACTAACAAGTTTTTTTGCCTCCCCACCATATCTTAAAGTTGGTGACATTTGAAACCTTTTAGTTCACCTTTTCTTAACCTGATCCTTGACAAGATAGTTCATATACCCACAAGTGGCACTTACGTCCTTGTCCTAGTTCTCACTGTCATGGGAATATGTTGCACCACCCCTAGTGTAACATACTCATTGGTCAGGTCAGACCATAATCCTGACTCCTGGAACTATTAGAAATTATTCCAAGGCAAACTTCAAACTTTTAAGTGTCACCTTGATGAAATTTCAAGCCCCTCCAACCCAGGGAACATTACTGCCCACAAAGAGATGTTCACAAAACTCCTTTCCAATCATGTATACAGCTGCAAAGAGGCAGCAGTACCCACCTGAAATAAGCACAGGACAAACTCAAAAAAAGAAAACAAGCCATCCTGGTAGAATTGAAAGATCAATAGGTTGTATAAGAAGAAAATTATACCAAAAATAGGAATCACAATGCCCAACAAAGTAAGATCTCCCTCCCTATCAAACTGAATGAACAACTCAGGGGACTAATTAAGTCAACCAAAGGCAAATTCAAGTTAAATGTTGTATCCTAGCCTAAGGGCAATCACAAGGCAATGTCCAAAACCTCAAAAGGCAATACAAAATAGTGTGCCGTACATATTGCAAATGCAGCCATCTATACTGAGCTAGAGAACAGAGCAAATCTACTGGCTGAAAAATTCATTTTCAGTTTTATCCAGCTTTCTCCCACAGACACCTGTGAAGAAATACCCTCAACCATAGCTCCCTCATATATCACTAAGGAACTGGTCCTCAGTGCATTCTCCAAGGCCAAAAATACTGCATTGATGGAACCTGAGAATATTCTAAGATGCCGCTTAACTAGAGTGAAGCTTGACCTATCCGGTCCACTAGAAGCACTATTCAGTTGCAAATTCTAAGCAGGCTTTGTGCCAGATGAATAGAGGACAGCTTCTGCCACTGTTATCCCTCTATATAAGGGTGGGCCATCCACAGGCCCTGGAAACTGCCAACCCATAAACCTGACTACTCGCATGTAAGGCCATGAAGTGAAAAATCTTGAACATGATAAATAATGACATAGGAAATCTTCAGACATTTGATCCAACCCAGTTTGGTTTCATCAAGGGTAAGTCATGCCTGCTCCAGCTGATGGACAACTTTGAGAAGGTCGATAAAGCAATGGCCAAGAATAACATGCTGCATACTGCCTAAATCAACCTGTTCAAAGCATTGGACACAATACCTGACATTGGCATTGTAGATTAGCTCACAAAATCAGGCATAAACCCCTACATCGCCAGATGAATAGCTAGCTAGCTGGCTTATTGCTAAAAAACACCAATCACTAGCCTATTCTCTCAGGACATGGTACTGTAGTTTCTCTTTTTTGACAGCTACCTCTCTGAAATCAAGGCCAGTGTCAAGGGCCTCTGGGTGTCCTACTTTGCATATGATCACAAACTGGCCAGTCATAGAATACCACAAAGTCACATTCTCCAAGAAGGCATGACACAAACTCATAATTGATGCCAAAGTCATGAGCTAAAACTCAATGCTAAAAAATGCTTAGTAGTATACTTTATAAAGACTACCAACCTTGGAAATTACTGCATTGATAATACACTCCTAAGAGATGACTCTGTGATTAGGGATTTGTGAACATATGTAAAACGTGACTTGGCCTTTGACCATCATGTATCCAATATAGTAAGAAAGCATTCCATCTTGTGCAACGTAAAGCAATGGTATGGCATCCAGGTCTAAAGATGTCATTGTTCTTTTGTATTCCACCAAATTAGACCAATCATTGAGTACAGTGCCCCCACTGGTATGTTCCTGAGCAGGCATAAGCAACAACTGGAGCATCCACAGAAATTTCCCAGAAAAAGAATACACGGTGTAGACACATGTCCTATGTGAATTCCCTCAAAGCCTTTTCTGTGTACTCATCTCCTATAGATTGCTGAGAAAAGATGTATGCCTGGCCATCAAATCATTCTCTGAGCCATCCCTTATGGATCTCTTACATATCTGAAAAAACAATTAGCAGAAGAAAAACACAATCTAGGGACCTAAGCTTAGTGTGCAACATAAATAAGACATTTTGTAGGGGCAGGTTCATGCCTCGGAGACTACCTCTTCTGTTGAACAGGTTCCCATCCATATAAAGCAGATTTCCTCCAAGATGAGCTTTAATAAGCATAGGGATCAGTGGACGGGGGAATCGTGAATTTACCACTGATCTGCCTCTTATTTTTCTGCTAGAAAGAAGAAGCTTGTAAATGCTTGACCACTCATACTCAAGCCATACCCTCTATAAAGTGAGTGCATCAAAACCTGTCAAATAGATTTGGACATGCTTTTCTAGGCTTAATAATTATTATAAAGGTCCTTTAGGGTTATTAGCCTCATAATTGACTATGAACCTATACAAAAAAATAGGTATGCAGGATTCACCCATAATGGGTTATGTAGGAATGAGCTATCCCCATTAGAGAATTAATGTACTATCCCATTGGATGGGATGACATTGACATCCTATATGGAACATGTCACAATACTGGGATAAGCCATCTCTGCAAAAATACAGACATGATGGAAGCACTTCAGAGAAAGGCATTGAAAATAAAGCAGTGGGTGCACCAGAAGCCACATTTAAGATGAAAGTTTAATGTTAAGGATGGTGTGTATCAAATAAACATCTAAGCAGCTAAAAGAAATATGTGATAATGTATGAAGATATTGTCTTTGAGAAGTTATATGCAAGAAGAACAGAAAAAATCATATAAGGGGTGTTGGGTATGTCAAACTAAATACCTGAGGAGTCTGTAACATGAGAAAGTACATGTAGTAGTTTATATATTCGATGACCAACCATCAAATTATAAATTAATCCAGTATTTAAACAAGTTAATGCCGTTCTTTATTCTATGTCACTTTCCACTTAGACCCACAGCTAATGCCTTCTCAGAGCAAAAAATTACAGTATAGCACCCTTCCTTAAATAATTAAATCACGTCATATGACACTTAAGTGATCAAATTAAAATAAGTGATCAAATTAAAATACATGAAATCAATTACCATTTTAAACTTCTAAAATGATACTCATTACTCAACTGTTGCATTTCAGAAAGTAAAACTTGCTTAAATGTAGTAGATTTTAATCAATTTGTGCCATAATTATGTTTTTTCCATAAACATTTTGCTGTTGGATTTTCCATTCTTTTATTACTGACATCTCCAAGGTGTTCCTGTAAACTCACTTTAAACTGTCTTTTAGTCTTGCGTACATATACTTGGCCACATGTACACCTTAAGGCATAAATAACTCTCTGAATTACAGATGTAAGTATATATAACATCTACCTTTTTACCAATAATATAACCAAAATCTTCGAACAACTAAAGGACACAATAGAACAACTTCCACATCCAGATATCTCACAGTTGATATTTATATGAGCAGGAACCTTTCTCAGCTGTCTTTTATAATTATTTATCAGATAATATTTCAATTTTTTTACCTCTCATACATGAAAAGCATGTATTCCTAGGCAAAATGTCTCTCAACTTTGCATCCAGTTTCCACAAATTCCAGCCATTTTTATAATTTATTAGCAAAACTAACTGCCAAGACATGTAGAGGATAACAACTAGATGAATGAAAAGGTATACTATAAATGATTGTTTTTCTGCACAACAAATTCTTATTCTGTTCATCATCTGGGCCACTTAAGGTTACATCTGAAAATAAATAGTCTCCTCCTGTTCCTCATATTCAAATTTCAGACCAAATCTGTTCTTTTGCAGATCATTAATGAATTTCTTAAAAATCATGTTTTTTCCTTCCAAAAAAAACCCACACGTGAATATATACCATTTTCATCTACTAAATCCACAAGTGTTAGTGAGCTGTGATGCAGATTATGCATCCACAAATGTTAGTGAGCTGTGATGCAGATTATGCATCCACAAATGTTAGTGAGCTGTGATGCAGATTATGCATCCACAAATGTTAGTGAGCTGTGATGTAGATTATGCATCCACAAATGTTAGTGAGCTGTGATGCAGATTATGCATCCACAAATGTTAGTGAGCTGTGATGCAGATTATGCATCCACAAATGTTAGTGAGCTGTGATGCAGATTATGCATCCACAAATGTTAGTGAGCTGTGATGCAGATTATGCATCCATCGCTCTTCCTGATTTTTGTCTACGGCAAATAGAAAAAAAAATTGTGGTTCATTCAAAAACACGCAAGTTCACATCTATATTCCATGAGAAGCACCAGCTCATAAATGTTGACATAGTGCCTCTAAACCAAACTCTTGTTGTTTGTTAGTATGCAAACTGTTCACATCAATACTTAACCAACACATACCTTTTTCCAATTGCAACTGATAATAGAGGGCTATAATTTGTGATAAAGAAAGTAGCGCAGTTTTCATGGACAGAAACAATCAGGTTGTTGTTTGTTTGGACGTATTGCTTATTCAGACTTAAACAGGTCAAGAAATTCTTCATGTACATGTTAGTGTGTGGCAGTGGCATTTATTGTTTTTACTTTTGTAGGTACTACCTGTTTTTTTTTCTGCATAAAAAGCATTAGTTTTGGTGCTTGCACAAGGTATGTGACTCTGTGGTGGCTGTAACTTTTAAATGAATAAGCCCAGAAAGTAGCATTACTTTCTCCTTTCCTGGATATTGATCAGCTTGGAAATTAATCAAACATGTTTTTGAGTTCTGACCCATCTGTCTTTTCCATGCATTTTGACTGCTTCCTCTTCAAAGATTTGCTGTGATGAAAGTCCACTGATATAGTTAATGACCTCCTCAGTTATGGCAATACATCCAATCCAAAGAGACTTCACGAGTCAACTATCACAGGTTGCTAATTTCTGACCACCGCATATCAGCCAAAAGAATATCCAGAAGTAATACACTAGTAGTCTAACAGTACAAAGCAGGAAAACAAGGAAAAATCATACAAATAAACCAAAGAATGAACCTGGATGCCACTGTTCAGCAAAACAATAAAGCCACGGAGAGAAATGTAGGCAGACTTCCATTTAATAGTAAAAGCCACAAAACAACAAAACACATAAACGTGTGAGAAAATAGTGCAAAATAATATTCAGACAAACATGTCAGAGATTTGTTCTCTCTGAAGCCAACCCATAACAGGAGAAATTTCCCCTTACCCTCCTTAATCAATCATGAGGTTTTTGCAAAAATATCTATCTCTGAAGCCAACCCATAACAGGAGAAATTTCCCCTTACCCTCCTTAATCAATCATGAGGTTTTTGCCAGCATTAAATCTCTTGTCCTGACATTTGCACCCCAGACCCAGGTCTGTCTTATTGGTCCATTTATTGAGTTTCTTCAGTGATCCAACAGGAATAACAACTGATAAAGAAAGGAGAGACAAGCATGGAGGAAAACACATAAACGTATTCAACACTTCATTTTCGTTTCTAGCACTTCCTCAGATGTGGGCTGTTACAAACCAATCCACTTCATTACTTAGACTCCTGATACTTTTTCCCCAGTTTTTTTTCTCTCCGTGGCTTTATTATTTTGCTGAACAGTGGCATACAGGTTCATTCTTTGGTTTAACAGTACAAAGGCAACTATCAAGTAGATAATTTTGCAAAAACCTCATGATTGATTAAGGAGGGTAAGGGGAAATTTCTCCTGTTATGGGTTGGCTTCAGAGAGAACAAATCTCTGACATGTTTGTCTGAATATTATTTTGCACTATTTGCTCACAAAACCAGCATTAACTCTCTTGTCCTGACATTTGCACCCCAGACCCAGGTCTGTCTTATTGGTCCATTTATTGAGTTTCTTCAGTGATCCAACAGGAATAACAACTGATAAAGAAAGGAGAGACAAGCATGGAGGAAAGGAAACAAAACAACAGTGGATTTTTATAGCATGGAGCATCCAGCAGAAAAATCTTTGTTTTTGATCATGTTATATGACCTTGATCATTACTAGAGGAATGCATTAGTGATGGGAAGGCTTATTCTAAGGAGAGAAATGAAGAAGGGAGAATGTACTTTAGTCTTTAGAAATGAGCAGCAATAAATTCACTGTAAGCATTGATGTTTTGACTTTGTTATCACCATTCTGAAGTACCTTTCAGTTATGTTAAGCCCTCGTCTCATGAAGAGCATAACAACAGCTACCACAGGACAACATCTAGATCACTTTCATAGCTTTGAAAGCTGCTATATCCCTCACACTGCTACACTACTGTGTGTGTGTGTGTGTGTGTGTGTGTGTGTGTGTGTGTGTGTGTGTGTGTGTGTGTGTGTGTGTGTGTGTGACACTGAAATGTCTTAACAGCTTTTAAAACTGTTCAATCAACAGGTAGACAGTTCAATTTGCACTACTGTCTATGCTGCTGTGTGAGATATTATTGTTTTTAAAGATGTAAAACATTTTGTGCTCCTACAGTTTTTGTAACCAGTAGTATATACAGCAGCTGAAGGTAAGTGTGCTACTCAAAATTATGAAAATACCAGATTCTTAGTACTTATGTGTCCTTGCCCAGACTTAATCTTGAGTTTCCCTTTCACTCGGCTGTTGAGGTGAATTTCTCAACTTCCATGTCTTGAACCTTTAGTAAGGTAGTTATGATGATAGACTCAGTCATAGTCCTCTATGTTAGATTCAGAAAAGGAGAATTCTAAGTGCATTGCATAAGTTCAGCAGTACAACTAATGTCGACAACGTTATCCGCAAACACAGTAGCACTAGTATTCAAGATAAGGAAAAATTCTTAAGAAAAGATTCAGAGACCTACAGGTTTTACATAGTGTATAAAGTGAGTTTCTATTTTGTGTATTTGCACATGACATGCTAAAATGCTTATAAGTGTAGCATTTTAACCTGTCTATATTGTAAGTATAGCAAGTAGAATTTGCCTTATCATATTTATTAATTAGTCCTAGTATAATACCTTATCTTAATTTTAGACAAAGGGGTTGTAGGTTATTATGCTAGGTCTCTTTATATGTCAACAGTAAAGGGAATACATGTCATTTTACTGCCATACCTAGGGTGCGCTGAAATGAACACATCTCGTGTCATTTACCTTTTTATTTCAGTGTCTTCTTGAATTACTTCACCTGAATATATTACACCCTTCATGGGATTGTTCTTTTCCTTTCCAACCTCACACATTCTTTATGGGGATTTAAAAACCACCCAATCCATTCCTAAGCAAACTATAACCAGGCTTTTTCATTCCCTCTTTGTCTCATACCTCTGTTTCTGTAACACAAGCAGTGTCCACCTTTCATCTGAACATCCATGCTTATAATTTCTCATTCTGCACGGACTCTTTCCTTTGCAAAATAATACTGTCAGACTGTGCTCTGATTTACCTTTAATTGTTTCTTTGTTATGATCTGCTTTCATTTAAACCTTTTGTCTACTCCCTGAATGCCTGATTCCTTTTTTGCCTCTGTAACACCCCGTTTTCCTTCCCTATTCCATATTAGTTTAAAGGTACAGTCCAGCCTAACAGTAAACATCACTGCCCCTTCTTTGTCTAGATAGAACCTGTCTCTCTCAGAGTCTTTCTGACAAGCACCACCTATCCTGCTGTAGGCCAGAATGTCACAGCAAATCATACTCCTAATCCCCTGGTATTTCAATGTTCTTGCAAACAGCATTGGTAACATATGTCAAACTCCTATGTCCAAGCCCCTTTTCTGGCATCACTCTGCCAGCTAGAAGGCTTTCCATTACCCTTCATTCCACCTATACCATTTATAAAAAGATGGCATGTAGTCGTACAGAGTATCCTGAGCTGTGGTAGCTGTTTCTACATGATTTTTATTTCTTTAAGTACCACTGATCTCCAGGTAGTTTTATCTTTTGTTGTCACTATTCACTGCTCTGCTTGTTGCCACCTCATTGAACTCCTCAGACAAGTCATTAGTGCCTGCATGGTATGTCATGTACCCACTGCTTTCAGTTTAGAACCACCACGTACTTGTTCAGTCACATACGACAACATAAGCGAAGTTACAATACTAAACGCATACTACCTTACATCTGCTGATTAGCAAAAGGCCTATCTATTCTGTTATTGGAGTGCCTTAAGATTCCTTTTTTCCCTCCCTCCCTTCCCTCTTACCATTTTTCACCCATCCTTTGCCCTCATGAATGTCTGTGGATTTCTGCTGTTCCACATCTTCTGGTAATCCTTTTCAGAGACCTGCAGATATCTTTGTGAAAAAGTACTTTTGGTGTTACAGGGATTAGCTAGTCTCTCGGGTCTACTGACTATGTTCCCTCACCCCTCTGTCCTTCCTGTTAAATGGCCACCTTCAAATGTTCATATTTGATGTTTGATGTTTATCTGATAAAGTCTTTAAAAAGTTTTGAGACAAAAGCGCTTATCATTTAGATTATGTGGTGCAGTTGTCTGGCTATGAAGCATCTCTATAACATTTTCAGAGTTTGTTACAGTGTTCCAATTATTATTCACATGGCTCTGACATGAACCTTTGTACCAGTATGTTTCCTTGCATCTTTTGAGATCTGGCCAGAAGAGTTGTAGCCCCTCTAGCTTCTGGTCATATTTTTTCCTCCCCATCCCAGAGATCTTTCTGGTAACATGTCTGAATCTCTTTCACCAGCCTGATGTCCTTTTCTTTATATGGTTTCCAGAACTGCATGCAGTATTCAAGATGTGGTCTGAATGAGGACCAATAGAGCTCTTGGAGCTTAACTTTGTAGAAGCTGTGTGTCATGTGACTTTAACATTTCTTCAGTCTGTAGTAAACTGCTTTGGTGTCAGGATATCTTTATGTGAAACCCTGTTATGTTTGGGTTTCCTAGACATGCATGTTAATGTTTTTTTTTCTTTTTTTTTTAACTACAGATAAAGGTTATTGTCAATAAACAGTAGATGCTAGAAAATGGGTGAAGACAATAAAAAACAAAGAAAAAATTATAGTGTAATAAAGAGCCTCTAACATCATGCAATAACATTCAGATACTACATGTTATCTCCCAGTTATGACATCATACCCGGGAGAAGAGTTAGTGCAAAAAATCAAGAAAATGTTTAACATCAGGATCTAGGAATACAGCCTCAGGTGGATATATTTCCATAACAACAAGATACCTGATTAACGTGACAGACAAAAAAATATAAGAAATGTAAGAGAAGTCGAACTGCAACCTTTAAAACTGAAATAAACAAGCTGGACAAACAGATTAAGCATAGTGTGAGACAAGATCAAGAAAATTTTGAAAATAATTTATATAAAGATATTGAGCATAATAGGAAACCTTTTTATAGATACATAAGATGTGGAAGGAGTAAAGACACACAACTTGATAAACTGTGTGCTGATTCTAAAATTTATTCTCAGACACAACAGATTATAAATATATTTACAAAATCTTATGCAAAACAGTTTGGCTCCACAAAAAGAGTGTTAAGTTGTCCTAGTGGCATCCAGGTAACCCTAGATACTGGAATCAAATTAGATTATATTGAAAAAGAACTGCTCAAACTGGGTCCAAACAAAGTACAGGGAGACGACGGAATTAATAACAATGACCTGAGAGCACAAGATTGGAGACATGCTCTTATTAGCCTGGTTTTAAGGGAAAGGGGAATAGGACAAACCCAGAGTCATATAGACCCTTAAGTCTACTTTCATGTTGTGGAAAAATAATGCAGAAAGTAATATTGGATAAGTTATTGTCAGAACTGGATAGGTTGCCACTTGAAACCATATATCAGCATGCATATGTTGAAAAAAGATCTATTACCACCTGTAACATGATTTTCTATAACAATATAATATTTATAAATGAAAAATTGTGCTGTGATGTAATTTGTATAGATTTAACTTCACCATTTGACAGGGTCATACTCAGAACACTGATCAATATATTAGTACAACTAGATATTGATGTACTCTTGATAAGATGGATAGCTGCATGGCTTACAAATAGGACATTTTATTTATTTATTTATTTTACATTTATTTACCAGGATTGTCCAACTGGGTTGATAGCCCATTTTCAGTGGAGGCCCAGGGAGAAAAGCTCCACTAAAAATGCAAACAGAAAAGTACAAATGAGAAATACATTGGGAGACAGATAAGCCAGTACATAAGTGCACATTTGTTACATGAAGTAAAACTGTTACAATCTAGAGAGAGGGCAGGAAATGTTTAAAATTGTACAAAATGATTTACATGTACTAACTGTTACAGACTAGTAAAGGTGAAAATTATACAATTATATTATAGTCTGAATTTTCAACTAATACATAGCAAGTATCATACAGCAACTGGACAGGCAAAATTCTTGATTACAATCAGGGTGTCCCACAGGGCTCTGTCTGTCCTCGGCCCTTACTTGTGTAGCGTGTATCTTTCAGACCTAACTTTTTCATCTGAGGTGTTCTACAGTCTATATGCAGATGACCTGAAATTAGGTAAACTGATGACGTGTTACAGATGAGGCATGTTTGCAAAATGACTTGACTATATTGACCATTTGGGCACAGGAGAATAATATGCTGATAAATATATTAAAAAAACTAAGCACAATTGGTAGGCATAAATTGAAAGGTGAATATTTATTACAGCACACAGTGATTGAAACTGTAGACTCATTTAAGGACCTGTATATATATATATATATATATATATATATATATATATATATATATATATATATATATATATATATATATATATATATATATATATATATATATATATATATAGGTCTACTTCATTTGCCCTAACTTCCAATTGATTTGCACGACGCTATTTGACTAAAATTTCATTTGACCGACACTTCATTTGACTGACAAGTATTATTGGCAAGTAAATGGAATATGTCCCTTTCCCCACTTTAGTGCGACCCTGGAGTTAGAATATATAGTGAGGGGGTATAACAGTTTTCACATGGACAGGCAAACACATAAACAACTGCCTCCTGGTAACAGTTTTTATTAACATGAAATTTTAAATACTGACCATACACATAACTACCCAGTCTTTCATCAATAGATACACAACCTTTACACACACAAGCATCATCACCACCACCATCTCTTGGCATAAAACTGCGTGTTACCTGCTGTGCTATACTTGGAGCATTCATATATGAAACCTTAAGTTTAAATCTCATCTGGCCCCATAACATACGAATGCTACTTATGTATCCTGTAAATCCTTTCTAGCAGAGTAGCTTGCCCTCACCATAATGGCACATAAATATGAAGTATAGCACTGCATGAATGACTGGTTAAACAATGTCATTCATGTAGCATTTCATAATCATGCTGCAGTGCTGCATTACCGAAGCACTGTTTGAACATTTACAGTATAAGTAGTTGTCAGCCCTGTACATGCAGGCTGGCACATAAAGTACACTACTGTATATGTAATGGTATTCGGCTGGCACCCCGTCTCCCACACAGATATTTGCTCTACCTAGGATCAGCTCCACCTTTATGTCAGATCCTGTGCTGGAGGTCTTAATGCTATCTATTGTCTGCAGTACCAGATCCAATAGACAGTGGAGCTTTGCTGTGCCACGTGATACAATGGGCTACTCTACTGCTTAGAGTTTTAAAGCTGGTCTTCAATGTCAGTGCAAATATTCCAAATGTCACTGCTTAGCAAAGCAGAGTCGTATTTCTAGAGTCAGGCATAAGGCTGCTTGACTGTGTGGCTTACACCTCGAGGACTGCTTTTAGAACTGTGCTCAAAGTAAGAACTTGAAATAGCATGCTACCTCAAATATTTAGGATTTTGGAATCACACAGATGATATTAGAATAGATTTGTTTCTGACAGGGTTTCATACAAAATACAGCCTAAATATGTTGCTTTACTCTGAAGGCAATTGCCTACTTGCAGTCTTTCTGTGCCTTGTGTGGGTGTTCACACAAAAAATCCAGAGATTTGATAGCTCAAAATAAAAATTTTTATGCAGTACATTTTTACAATTTTTAAATATTCATTGAAAAATATGGTTCTGTTTCCTATAGCTAAGATTTCACTTGGACCATCGTAGTGCTCACCATAATATTATAATATTTATTTAAATTATTGACTAAACCTACACGGAAACTGCTCTGAAAACTGGAAGCTTGGATTCAATGTTTTGAGATATATCTCACTACTGGTGGGCTTGCTCCCAAACTCAGACACATTCAGTGTACCACAGCCCTTCATGTCACAGGGAAAATAAAGCAATAAAACTATAACACTATATGTTAAGTTGTCTATCTCGCCTTCATTCTTGCTGGTTGGGTTTGGAGCCGATCCTCGGCTACGACTCGACCATCTTCAAAAGCTCGAGAGCTGCCTATTGGCTCGAGGCCCCCTATATCCCATGATGCCTGGCGCTAACTACCCAGATCTCGTTTGCCGCTTCTGCTGCGAGGTTGTTCTACTGGCTCAGGTAGTATAAATCTTTATTATAATTATCTTTATAATTATCTTTTTTCCCTTATAATTGTTAGTTAGAGTAGAGTTAGTCGTTTAGTTTAAACTATTGTATTGTAGCTAAGCCTATACCTAATCCTAGTGACTTTCATTTGAAACTCGTTTTAGTTAGAGAGTTTCCCTTCCCAGCCTTCTCTCTTCCCTCAAGAAGGTTCTCCATTTAAGTTAGAGGATAACCTTTTCTCTTTAAAAAAAAAAAAAAAAAAAAAACTTTTCTTCTCCTTACTATCACTGTTAGTGGTTTAGTAATAGTTAATTATAGTCTTTTCTTTGTAGTGCGAGTATATACATTGCTTGTAGTGTTTGGTTGTGGTAACTGTTGTGTGTATTTTTTAGTGGTTAGTTACCTTATTTTCTCTGTGTGTGTTCCTTGTTCCTTGTTTTTTTTTTCCTTTAGGATGTCCAAGGATCCTAAGCCATCTGGATTCAAGAAGTGTGACTCATGCTGTCAGAAGATGTCTCTGACAGATGGTCACACTTCTTGTGTTTATTGTCTGAGCGCCGTGCACCTGCAGGACTCTTGCTCCATTTGCCATGCTTTCAGTCCAAGAGTCCTGCAGGAGTGCAAAAACAAGCTAATCCTGAGGGGTTTACTCAAGCCCCAAGATTCACTGGCTAAGACTCAGCCTGTGAAATCTTTCAGGCCGTCTAAACCTTTGGATCCCAGTTCGGAGCCGTCGTTGGGTGAAATTATACCATCCACCTCGGCTCCAGCTGAAACCGAAGTTCCTCCCTCCCAGTCAGCTCCAACACATTCCTCGGAGCCGTCTGAGAGACGAAAGAGGTCCAGGTCTCCTTCTCTGAAGTCGATACATTCAGCTTCGAGATCACCTCTGCTCTAGTCAGAGCGTAGTCATCGCTCGTCCCACTCTTCTCGGTCCTCAAGGCTTTCAGACCATGACTTGGAAAGAATGGTCAGCAGGCTGTTGAAATCGCAGGCCCTAGCCAAAATGTTGTCCAGCTCCCCTCATCAGGTGTCGGCTCTGTCCACGTCTGCAGATATTCCTCCTCCGACTCATCCTTTGGGCTCGGAGCCGGAGTTCGTTGGGGTTCGAGTCGTGGAACCGTAAGCTCCGATACCTTCTCCTTCGGTTCCGTCGTCGGCTCCGATCCCTTCCATGTTACCGTCCCTGGTGGGGTCTGGGAACCGGGACTCCCTCGTCGGCTCCAAGGGGGTGAGTGGCATTGGACCCTTGTCCGACCTCGCTCTCCCCCTTGGAGCTTCGGCTCAGGTGAGTTCGGCTCCCACATCTGCCTTGGAGCCGTCCCCCTTGGTGCGGGGGGGATTCTGGTCTCTTCGGAATGGGAGCCCTCTCTGCGTCTTGGCAGGGATGCCTTCGAGGTGATGAGGAGTGTACTGGGCCCCGAGTCAGTCCCATGATCGACCCCATCGGCTCCTCCCCCTAGTGTACCTGCATCAGCCTCTGCCCCTCTTCCAGATCCCAAGCGTGGGGATCCAGCGCTCCAGGACACCCCTTTGGGTGTATCTTCCTCTTCCGAGGCCTCCCCTGATCATTCAGAGGAGCCACCCCACAAGAGGAAATGCAGGAGGAAGCATGTTGACTCCCCTGAGTCTATCACATCAGATACCGACTTAGAGGATTCGGAAGGGTCCCCAAGATCCCCTTCTGAAGATGTCTCCTTCTCAGACATGCTTGAGATGCTTAGGCAGAGGGGGAACTGGACTGCCCTAAGCCCTTCCGAGGATGAGTTGGTATTTCTGGATGCATTTGGATCCTGACCTTCCACCTCCTGGGTGTCTCCGCCTTTCGAACCACTGATGTCTGTGGAGGCTCAGAAGGCTTGGTCAGCTCCAGACTCAGTGGAACCGACCCCCAGAAGGCCTGCAAAATTTATTACTGCGCCACAGGACAAGCAGTTTTTGACCAAAGGTGTCCCCATTTATGCCATAGTGGTAGTGACAGCCACAAAGGAGTTGGCAGAAACTTCTTCATCTGTCCATCCTCCTAACAAGGAGTCCAGTAAGATGGACAGGTATGGGAAGCGGATGTTCTCTTCAGTAACCTTTTCCATGAGGTCCCTGAATTATTTGTGCCACTTTACCCGTCTTCAAAGGGATCTCCTTAAAGAGCTTGGAGATACCCTTCAAGATCCTTCAGCTGAGGGGGCCCAGGCTAAAGCAGCCTCCCAGATGGCGACTGTTAATTCAGTGGTAAACTCCTCCATGAGGCTCATTTCGTATGCAGCCGATGGTGTGAGTAGAGCCGCAAGCACAGGCGTTGCCCTAAGGAGACACGCTTGGATGCGGCTATGTAACTTTGCGGAACCTTTCAGAGCGTCTTTCACCAACACCCCCTTTGATGGTTCCTCTCTCCTTGGATCACAGGTGAAAGATACCCTTACCAGGTGTGAGCAGGAAGGCAAGACTCTCTCTGCTGTAGGAGTCCATTTTTCCACTCCTTCTAGACCATATCCCAAGGGTCAGAAGAGTGGAAAGATGTGGTTCTGGAAATCCCAGGGAACCTTGTCAGACACACATGGTGAGTTCCCATCCAGGAGCAGAGGAGGGAACAATAATAGACACCACTCTCAGGGCAGAGGGGGTCCGCAAAATCAGGGCAGCAGAGAATCCTTCTCTGAGAAGCCCTTCCAGCATCCCTGAAGTGTTGCCCGTCTGCCCACCTCTGGAGGCAGTTGGGGGGAGATTATCGCTGTACCCAAGGGCCTGGCAAGACATAACACAAGATACTTGGGTACAGTCCGTTATATCCAGAGGCTACAGAATCCCCTTTGTTCACACCCCCTTAAGGTCAAACAAGTCCCTTCCAGACGTTCCACCCAATCTAAGGGACCAAGCAGTTCAAGAAGTCTCAAATCTGCTAAGAAAAAGGGCCATTCAGCAAGTCCCAGCAGACAAACAAGGATCCGGAATTTACTCAAGGTTCTTTTTGGTGCCAAAAAAGACAGGGGACTGGAGACCCATTCTGGATCTCAGTAGACTGAACAAGTCTGTACAAAGAATGAAATTTCGGATGGTCATGCTACAGTCCATTTTACCCTTCCTGGGTCAGGACAATTGGATGTGCTCTATAGATCTTCAGGATGCGTACTACCACATCAAAATGGACAGACACTTCAGAAGATTCCTTCGCTTCCGGCTGGGAGCCAACCATTATCAGTTTAGAGCTCTGCCCTTTGGTCTCACCACAGCCCCCAGGGTGTTCACCAAATGTATGGCAGTAGTTACCGCTCACCTGAGATGGTAAGGATTCCAGGTGTTTCCATATCTAGACAACTGGCTCCTCACTCCTACCACCAGGCATCACCTTCTGCGAGCCAGGGACTACACTATCGAGACTTGCTCCAGGCTAGGTATCACAATAAATTTCAAAAAGTCTGCATTGTCAGCTTCTCAATCTACCACCTTTATAGGCACAAATTTAGATACCAAAGACATGTCAGCAAGCCTTCCACCAGACAGGGTATTAGTGATTCGCCAACATGTGAAGATTTTGTTAGCATGCAAAAGGATTCAAGCCAGGTTTGTCCTCCAAACTCTGGGTCTCATGGCAGCAGCGATCGTACTCATCCCTCTAGCTCGTTTTCATATGAGGATTCTCCAGTGGCTTCTTTTCACCCAATGGTCCTTCCAACAGCTTCCCATGTCTTACATGATTATGATCACACAAGCATGCAAGAAGCACCTTGCGTGGTGGATGGTCTCTGCATCAGTGTCCCTCGGCAGACCATTTGTACTCCCCCCTCCAGTTGACCACGGACACCTCCCTGATCGGGTGGGGGGGGGCATTATCAGGGCAGAACAGTACAAGGCACCTGGCAACCTCATGAGTACCATCTGCACATAAACGTCTTGGAGATGAGAGCCGTGCTCTTAACATTGTAAGCTCTTCAGGACACTCTTCCTACTGGGACCATTGCAATTCAAATGGACAATATGTCAGTAGTGTGGTACATCAACAAGCAGGGCGGAACCAGATCCTACCCCCTATGTCGAGAAGCACTCAGACTCTGGTAGTGGGCAATCTCTTCCCAACGGTTTCTGATTGCAACGCACATCCCCGGGAGGTCCAGTGTCATAGCAGACAGGCTGAGCAGAGCAATTCTCATGCCTCACGTGTGGTCTCTGAATCAGGTAGTTGCGGACCAAATCTTCCGCAAATGGGGTCAGCCTTGCTGCAACCTTCTTGCAACTCCCTTCAACAGCAAGTGCAGCAATTTCTTCTCTCTCCTTCCACTACCCGGACATTCCCCCAGAAACGCTCTAGTCCATGATTGGCCTTGGGGACTTCTTTATGCATTCCCTCTGTTTCTTCTAACCCCAAAGCTAATACAGAAAGCTACCATATTGGGCTGCAAAATTATCCTCATTGCCCCGTACTGGCCTCAACAAATATGGTTCCCGTTCCTGCATCACCATCTTCTCGAGCAGCCTTGGAGTCTGGACCTAGTTCCAGAACTTCTGATTCATCAATCGGGTGGGCTGCACCAATCCCTACGATCTCTCCAGCTCACTGCTTGGTTGCTCCACTTCCAGCATTAGCCAGGCTTCCAGATATCTCCCCCTATGTGCGTGAAATCATTTTGTCATTGCACAAGTCTACGACTAGAAAAACTTACGCTGGTAAGTGGAAACATTTTTCCTCCTGGGCAGAGGCTAAGAGTATAGACCCCTTTTCAGCCCCTGTACACCACATTTTGGAATTTCTTGGAACTCTTCCATGCTAGGTCTGCTTCCACTATGATTAGAGAACAGTTAGCTGCAATTTCAAATTTTCACACTGGCCTGTCGGAAAACAATATCATGTCTCATAAGCTATGTAAAGCCTTTCTCAAAGGGACCACTCTGCTCAGGCCCCCAGTGAGAGATCCTCCACCACCGTGGGATCTAAATTTGATTTTAGCTTCTTTAATTTTGCCCCCCTTTGAACCTGCAGCTTCTTGCTCCTTGAAGTTCTTATCTTGGAAAACCCTTTTTCTGGTAGCTATTACTTCAGCCAGAAGAGTTTTGGAACTTCAGGCTCTTTCTATCCGTCCTCCGTACCTCGTTTTCCACAATGACAGGGTTGCTCTCAGGACTAATCCTTCCTTTCTTCCTAAAGTCTCTTCAGAGAATAACCTGAATCAGTCCTAGACCTCCCCGTGTTTTTTCCCAACCACTTCAACAGGGCGGAATATAAGTTGCACCAGTTAGATGTTCACAGGCAACTACGTTTTTATTTGCATAGAACTAAGAACATTAGAAAATCGAACCAACTTTTCCTGTTTTATGCTGTGGGTAAACAAGGCCTTCGAGTCTCCAAAGTAACCTTGTCCAGATGGTTGACTTCTATCATCACATTTATATATCAACTGAGGAACAAACAATTGCCAGTCAAACCAAAAGGTCACTCCACCAGAGCTTTAGCCACTTTGGTGGCCTTTCAGGCTAGGTTGCCCATAGAATCTATCTGTGCTGCGACTACCTGGGCCAACCCGCATACTTTCATTTCGCATTACAAGTTGGATGTGGTTTCTAGGAGCAGAGCTGATTTTGGTTCCACTGTTCTGAAGAGTCTGTTCCGATGAACCACCCCGGACTTTAGGTGCTAGGGACGCTGTCCCAACCAGCAAGAATGAAGGCGAGATAGACAACTTAACATAAAGAAGTTATGTACCTACCATAACGTTCTATGTTAGTTGTCTTCTTCTCGCCTTCTTTCTTGCGCCCCACCCTCCATCCCCCTATCCTAGTGGACCGAGAAGAGTTCTTCTTGATTTTTCCCTGGCTGAGTCTTCTCTGGCTATTCCCTTCTGACTAGCAGTCTCTCCAGTAGGAGTTATGCATTCAAGGATAGGATTCTTTTCTTATTATGTCTGCAATTAGTCTTACCAAATGAGATCTGGGTAGCTAGTGCCAGGCATCATGGGATATAGGGGGCCTCGAGCCAGTAGGCAGCTCTCGAGCTTTTGAAGATGGCCGAGTCGGAGCCAAGGATCGGCTCCGAACCCAACCAGCAAGAAAGAAGATGAGAAGAAGACAACTAACATGGAACGTTATGGTAGGTACATAAATTCTTTTTAATCTTTAAGTCAAGAAGGAACAGCTTCTGTGCTTAAAGGTAAATTTCAAGCACACTGTGACCCAAATAAAAATGTGCACTATGTCAAGTGTTTATTCTTTGCTGGAAATAAAGGGGTCTATGAATCAATAGATGAATACATAGTGATCATAATTACAGAGTGTAAGTATGTGACTTTGGTCACTTCAGTGATTCTTTAATGTTGTTGTTGTTGTGTCTTTCGGCTTTTCCTGGTTAGGGGTCGCCACAGCGGAACTCCGGTCCGCTAATGATTGGCAGCAGATTTTTATGTGCCGAGTTGCCAGCTCTGATGCACAACCTTCAATGAAGGTACACCCATTCATGCATATCTCCACACAGAAGACGCTCTAGCTGAGAATCGAATGGGACAACGTCTTACTGTGAGGCAACAATGCTACCGCAGCACAAGAATTGTGTATTCTCAGAGATGATCAGGTCAGAGGCAGACTGCTGATGGAAAGCAAATCTGACACATGAAAAAAGCCACAAAAGTGTAAGAGTGATTGAATTGTCTTAATATTAAACTGAAAAGTAAGAAAGACATGATATAGAAGCATATAATATAAATACTGTGAGTAGAAACATTTTAGGATGAAGTTTAAATCTGATAAAACTAACATGTCTGAAAGTAATGGCAGCTGCATGGCAGTCATGATGGTGCTTTACAACAAAGAAGCAGTAAGAAACTAAATTAAGTAAACATACTGTAGTTTCAAACATGACAAAGCATGCTATATTTTAGTTGGGGCGGTCTGTACAGTTTCTGGAACTCATGGTCATTTTACAAAAGTCTGTAAAAAATGAAATAGTGTTGCAGCAAGATATGAATTAACACATGCTGTTTTTAGGCGTTGCCATTCTTCTTCAACTCCAGCTCTTTCCTCTTCTTCTTGGGGTGCTAGAGCCCAGAGTAATTCCTTGAACTGTTGTACTTCCTCTTCAGTCAACCTCCAGGTCTTCAGCCTAGTCTCTGTTGACCTTAGAGCCTTCCCTGACCTGAGTGGTTAATGCTGTGGGATGACTGTTATACTGGGGATAACTTTGCAATCATGAATTCTGCCTCAGTGCCTTTTCCTTACTAGGAGGAAGTCTGCCTTAGTTGCATGTTGACTACTGTTGTATGTGATCGTGTGACTGTCTCTCTTTCTTAACCATGTGTTCGCTAGCCATTTGCCAGATAGAAGTCTAGAATATCTTCTCCTTCTTTATTATTGTTGCCCTACCCATGTGGACCCAGGCAGTCCTTGTATCCTGTTCTGTCTGTCCTGATATGCGCATTCATGTCACCCATTATCAACACCAGTTCATGTTGTCCTGCTTTTGAATAAATAATCATCCCCAGACATATGAAGCTAGAACCCTCCCTGATGATGTACATGACCACTCACTAACCTACATCATCAGGCTTAAATCCAAACTACCTACTCCAACCATATCTAGGACAATTAGAACCAAGAAAAACTTCAACCCCACTCTCTTCCAGAGAGAACTAAGAGCATGAAACTGGTTTCCCTTAAAATACCTCACACTGGAGGAAGCTGTTAATTACTTTAATTCTAACTTTCTAGTCATACTAGACCACCATGCACCACCCTGCTCTATTAGAATGAGAACTAAATCTGCCCCATGGCTTTCAAAAGAAACCAGGCAAAAAATCCATCTCAGAAATAAATACTGGAATAAATCTCATTTAACTAAAAACCAGTAGACCAACAAAACTTCAGACAGCTGAGAAATGAAACTAAAAAAGCTATACTGTCTGATAAAAGAAACTACTACCTACAATTCCAGCAGACTCACCATAATAAACCACAAAAGTTCTGGGCGAGTATTAATCAATTATTACACCCAGGTCAATCCATCACACCAAACCCACAAGGCACAGACCAGGAAAATCCCAAGCAGACTGCTAATGCCTTTAATACCTTTTTCACACTGAGGCCATTCAAACTCTTGCCAGTCAGTTATCTACTCAGAATTTAACTATATCCAACTTTAACTCTAACCCATCCCATCCATTTCTCTTCCAACCAGTTCCAACAACATATATTCTTACCCTTATCCAAAAACTGAAACCATGCACTTCTTCAGCAGACAAACTACCCATTGAATATCTACAAAAGGCAGCCAAATCAATTGCCTGTCCCATTTCCATTCTCATCAATAGAACCATCAGTGAAGGACACATCCCTAAAATCTGGAAAGTATCCCGTATTATCCCCTTTCACAAGGGTGGGAACTCTACCGAACTCTCCAATTACCGTCCCATAGCCCTACTTTCTCCCTTAGCAAAGATCATGGAAAAATGCATCCAAAGACAATTGCTAGACCATCTAATCCAAAATAACTTACTTTCAAACTCTCAACATGGTTTCAGATCTTCCCACAGCACTACTACTGCCCTTCTTTCCTTTACTGACTGTATTAACAAAAAACATAACCACAATATACTTTCCTCTGCACTGTTTATAGATATGTCTAAGGCATTCGATATGGCAAATCACCAGATACTTATAAATATCCTCAAATCCCTGTTAGTAGATGCACTATCTATAAAATGGTTCCAGTCCTACTTAGATAACAGACAACAGGCTATACTTTGGCATAACATTCCATCTACCCATCTGCCCGTTAACATTGGTTTTCCTCAAGGGTCCATATTAGGACCTCTCTTGTTTTCTGTATTTATTAACGACCTTCACCTAGCAATCTCCCAAAATGCATGCATACAATATGCAGATGATTCCACACTTATATGCTCAGCCACACCTATATCTGAACTTCACTCCCTTACCCAGAATGTGTTTAACACAGTTGAACAATGGTTTACACAGAGCTGTCTCCTTCTGAACCCCAAAAAACTAAACTCCTCCTTTTTACTCCTACTTGTAAGTCCCCCCAATAGACTTCACAGTAACATCCAATAATGGTACTGTCATGTCCCTAGATCCAACTACCAAACTATTAGGTATCACCATAGATAACAACCTTAACTTTGACACCCATATTAACAATACTCTAAAATCTGTTAATAGAAAACTAGGTTCTCTCTACAGGATCAAACCCTTCCTCTCTCCTGCAGCTAGAATAATTATTGCTCACACCCATCTAATTTCTACTCTCCTCTATGCCTCACCCATATATACTAATCTCTCTAAAAACAACCTTAATAAAATGGAAAACTCCTACAATAACATAGCCAGATTTGCTACAGGTAACCATTTCAGAACCCACCACTGTTTTAATCTAAAGCAGCTAGGATGGCTTGAATTACAAAATCAGCTTAAATTCCACCAACTGACCATTGCCCATAAAACCCTTTACCAACCTACCAATGCTCCTATACTATCTACCCTCATTACCCCCTACAACAATCTAAAGACCTTACGATCATCACATAAACTTCTTGTAAATATTTGTAAATCAAACAACAGGGCTGGGGACTCTCTTTTCTTTAATACAATTGGAAAATCCTGGAACCTTCTTTCTGACAAACTTTCCTCTCTTCCCTCTATATCACTCTTTAAAACCAAATTGAAACTTTTCCTCAGAACACACTGTACTAAACCTGACTGATCAACTAGCTCTTCTCACTTGGTTCAACCTACCCTCCTCTTCTCAGTAATCAAGTTCCTTATCTTAATAACAACTTACCTTGTCCTTCTATACTATAACTTACATCTTCAGAATCTCATTAAGGAGACTACTTTTACTAATGTATTGTATAATTTCAGCTCCTACTTTTTCTTTATGACTACTTGTATACTAATATATTATATAATTCAGCTGCCATCTTTTTCTTTATGATGCATTACAACTACATTTTGTATTGTACTAATTGTATCTGTATATTTTGCACTATGTTATGAACGAATGACCTCTTTGATTATTCTCTGTACTGCACCTGCAATGTTCATTGTATACATTACTTTTTGCATATGTGATTTTGTTTGTTTCCTCGGAGCTTATCTCCCGGGGCCTCTACTGAAAGTGGACATTTATCCAGTTAGACTAGCCTAGTCAACAAATGTAAAATAAATGTAAAATAAAAAAAATAAATAAATACATTGAATGTAACATTTAAATAAAATACTGGGTTTGAATGTAGATTCAAAGAATTATTGCATTCTAGTTTCCAAATATTTCAATGTCTGTTTATTCTGGGCACATATTGAAGTCTAAACATCATATCTGACTAGACTGTGGATATAAATCAAAAAGAACAAATGAAATTAACCTGGGCTGACAAAACTTTCAAAAAATATATCCTAATATTATAGGGTGTGATTATAGGAATTTATGTTGTGTATGCAGTGTAACTGTTTTATGACAAAGAACAACAGTAGTAATAGCAGCGCTTTGACCATCAAAAACAGCGAATCTGGTATTGTTAAGAGGGGGTAAAGTCAAAATATTGCAAAGGCTTTGCAGAACATGCACAACATGAATTTTTTGAGAAGTA
This sequence comes from Protopterus annectens, assembly GCF_019279795.1. Classification (NCBI taxonomy): domain Eukaryota; kingdom Metazoa; phylum Chordata; order Ceratodontiformes; family Protopteridae; genus Protopterus; species Protopterus annectens. The sequence continues at coordinate 1,282,718,679 of NC_056735.1, forward strand.
ATTCTATGTTTGCAATACAGATTCTGTTAAGTGCTACTTCTGATAACTGAATAAAAAAAAATGAATACCTTTGAGTCTGAATGACCAATCAGAAGCAACTAAATATTTTCTCACAAAAGTAATCCACTGCAGAAACAGAAGCATAAGGCACAGAATGCAGCAAAATATTTACTGTCAATCACCTGCATTACCGAGCATTGGTGATATAGGTTCATAGGTTCATAGGTTCGTACTAGGCTATCTGCCCTAGGGCATTTATAAGCCTAGCCAGAGTGTATGTGGCTTACACCACCCCTTAGGATGAGAATACTGCGCCCTTTTTGGGTTTAGTTTACTATGCCTTTGTCTAGTAGTGACACAGAGATGACCCCTGGGGTAAACCTACGATCTCCCATCCACATGTTGAGATTTCTCTTGAATAGAGTCAGTGAGGGGCTCTGCCTAACATGGACTGGGATTCTGTTCCAGAGTGTAGGGAGCCTCTGGGTTATGAATCTGTCCCTCCAGCACGTTCTATTTATTTCTGTGTTGAGGTTTAAGTCACTTGTTCTCGTGGCTCTGATGGATTTGGATTTTCTGAGGTGGAGCATGTCCATTAATTCAGGATTGGACATGGCCTTGTACGTCAGGCACAGATCACCTCTGAGTAGGCGGTATGCGATTGAATAGAGCTGGAGTTTTTTCAGTCGGGCAGCATATGACATATGTTTAAGACCCTTTATCCTCTTGGTGAGGAACTTTTGGGGTCTTTCCAACTGCTGCAGGTGTCGGGTGAGATACATCCCAAATGGGGCATTGTACTCAATCATTGGCCTGATAAGAGAAGAGTACAGGGGCACAATGACCTCTCTTGATCTAGATGTGAAACCCTTCATGATAAGGTGGGCTATTTAATATAGAAGGTCTTCCTAACCACTTTGGCAATGTGAGTGTCAAATGAGAGGTTACTGTCAACCTGGGTCACTAGGTCCCTGATTACCTCTTCCGTACTTAATGGATTACCGCCTATGTGGTAATTTTTCGGTACCTTGTTTTTCCCAAAGGGTATGACTGTACATTTTTTGGCGTTCAGCTTAAGGCCATGGCTCTGGCACCAATTATCTGTTTCTATGAGGCCTCTCTGAAAGATGTTTGTGTCCGCTGGAGTATCAATTATGGCGCCCAGTTTGCAGTCATCTGCGAACTTTGTCAGCCACAATCCTTCTATGTTTGCCTGTACCTCGGAAAAATAAATGCCGAACAAGAGGGGTCCCAGGTCTGAGCCCTGTGGGACACCGCTTGTGACTGGCTTAGAGTCTGACATAGCTCCAGCAACTCTGACCCTGTGGGTTCTGTCCTTGAGCCAGTTTGCTACCCATCTTGTGACATATGGGTTTACATTTAAGCTGGTGAGTTTGTCTATGATGCCCGAGTGGGGTATTGTGTCAAAGGCTTTTGCAAGGTCAAGGTAGGCTGTGTGAACTGCCTTACCCTCATCAATGGCCTTAGTAACTGTTTCGAAAAAGTCGACCAAGTTCAAAAGGCAGGATCTGCCCTTGACAAAGCCAAATTGGGTAGGATCCAATGTCTGTAGGTCCCCAATGTCTTTGTTTATGAGTTCCATAATGATCCTTTCCATAGCTTTGCAGACCAGGCTCATCAAGCTTATGGGGCGGTAATTTCCAGGGTCTGTTGAAGCACCGCCTTTGTGAAGTGGGACCACTGTTGCCATACGCCACTCTTTGGGTACGTATCCTGCAGTAAGGCTAAGATTAAACAGCAGCATTATGTGTGGGTTTAGTTCCACTTGGAGTTCATGTAGCACACAGCCCGGGACACCATTCGGTCCCATTGATGCTGTGTTTTTAGCTTTAGAGAGGGCGGCTCTCACCTGGGCATCTGAGATGTTAGGGAGGCTACACTCTGCTGGGATAGTTATTTCTCCTTTTGGGAGGAGAAATTTGCACTGAACCTGTCTGCCAGAATGTTGGCAATGTCAGTGGGTTCAGTGTATTTTGTGTCATTTTGGACTAACTCTGAGCATATCTGGGAGTTTCCACCCAGGTTTCTAACATAGCTAAAGAAGGCCTTGTGATTGTCTTTTGTGTCTTTTGCGATTTTTCTCTCAAAGTTGGCCTTGGATGATTTTATGAGTGATCGTAGTTTTTGGCTAGTACTGATCAGAGATGCCTTCCCTTTTAGGGATTTTGCTCTGTCATGTAGTAGCTTCCTCCTCCTGTTGTAAAGTTTGTTTATGGCTGGGGTCCACCAGACCGGGCACCTGCCTTTGGGGGAATGGGTCTTGGTTTTATTTGGGATTGCATGATCCATGCATTCTTGAAGGTGCCCATAGAAGGCATTTGCAAAGGATTCAGCAGTGTGGGTTGTGGTTTCCACTGGCCCAGGGGCCTTGAAATATACCACTTCAGTCTTAAGAAGTGTGAAGTTTGCTTTTGAGAAGTTCTTCACTGTGGTCTTTTGTGCAGGGGGTGGCGGGATGTGGATTTCCAGTGAGATTAATTTATGGTCTGATCTTACCAAAGAGGGATGTACTTCTGGTGTGGAGCATTTTGTCCCCATGTTTGTGATGATCAAGTCTAGTATATTGTCTCCTCTTGTGGGAATGGTGACTAGTTGTTCCATTGCATTTGAGTTTATGAATTCTAGGAACCTTTGGGCTAGGGTGTTGGGGCTTGAGTAATGTTCCCAGTCTATGTTTGGGTAGTTGAAGTCTCCCAAAATGATGGTATTTGGAGAGACATTCTTACTCTCCAGTGTCTTCAGGAAGGCTGTGTGGGGATCCTGACTTTGTGAGGGTCGTCTGTAGCATGCTACAAACTGTAAGGCAGTTTTGCCTATGGTTAGTTGCACCTGGATAGTCTCCGATGCTTCGTGCATTGCCACTAACCTGGAGGTGTGGGTATCTTTGATGAAAATGGATACTCCCCCTCCTTTTGTGGTTCGGTCCAAGTTTTGGGGCTGGAAAGCATGATATGAGGTAAAACCTGATAGTGCTGGGGTGCTATCAGGAGCCTTGAACCAGGTTTCAGTCACTGCACAGACATCGATGTTCTCCATACTGAGGAGGGCTTCGAGGGCGTGCATCTTGAGGTTTAGACTTCTGGCATTGAGCAGCATTACCCTTAGTTTTTTTCCACTTGTGTTTTCTAGGGAGGTAGGTTTGTCATTTGAGCCTTGCCTAAAAAGGCACTATGGGGTGGCAAGAGCCTTGGCCAATATCCGGAAGCCCAAGGGTGACAGGTGCAAGCCATCCCTTGCGAAGCAGCGTGGCTTGTCAAGCATGTCATCCCAAGCAGACAGACACTGGATCCCCTTAGAATGACACCAGTAATTGAGCCAATTGTTAAAACTGATCATTTTGTCTTTGTACTGTGGCATCATTCTTGGTGAGGGTAAGATGCTGCTCAGGGTCAGGGTCATACCGGCCTGGGCTACATAATCAGAGAGCTCCTCTGTGTCTCTTTTCATGTAGTCCAGGGAGGTACGTCTCAGGTCGTTCACACCGGCATGTACAATGACTGAGTCATATTTGTACTTGCTGTGGAGTGACCTGAGTGCTTGTGTTATGTGGCGGATTCTAGCTCCCGACAGGCAGCTTACTGTGACCCTCTCCTTGTTCAGTCTGGTGAGTGGGACGTCAGTGTGCCTGACTATGGAGTCACCTATTACAAGTGTGTCTGGCATGTTGTTTGGCCTTAAGGGCTGTGACTGTTTAGCACACTGACTTTGTGAACTATGTGTTGCATGTGCTATGTCTTGAGGTGGTGGTTGCTTGGGTGTCTGCTTTGGAGGCCTTTGTTGTTTTGGTAGATTTTTATTCAGCGCCTCCGAGTATGTTTTTGTGTGTTTATGTGTTTGGTTTGCAGTTGTGATAGTTCTGTGTGAGACTGGGTTTGTGGTGTGCGTGGTTACCTTCTTCTCCTGACTGGTCTTGCCAGTTCTGAATTGAGAGAGCTCAGCCTCCAGTTTGGCTATATAGTTGCATCTCTCGCATATATTTGTATTTGTTGGGAGGAGGAGAGGGTTGTCTGTGTACATGAGGCAATTGTAACATTGCCTCAAGATTCCCAGATTCACCAGCTCAACAGGAGAGGACGCCAGCAACTGACCCTTCGCCATGCTAGAAATAGTGAAAAAGATTTCTGTGTAACTGAGTCAGAAAGGACCTATAGGGAAATGGGTACTCAACAGAATTTAGGTGAATGAAGTACTTTCGTTTGCTTAAGAGTGCTTTACCTGTATACAAAATGCTTTAGGAGCAAGTGCTGAGCTTTTCAGATAGAGTATAGGCTGTTTAGACTGCAAGTAGAACAGTTCTAAGGGAAAAATTGAAGAGCAGACTTGGCGGAGCCAGAAAAGTTTAACCTTGTTTAACCGTCGCTGCGCTATGCGCACGACCGCGCAAAGTCATGCAAACGTGGATTTTAAGCAGTGAACTACAAAAGAGCTAGGAATGGTCCCAAACAACCAATTACTAACAGCTTCTTGTGCTGAGGTCACTTCCCCCAAGGACAGGTAGGCTGCTCAAGGCTCCCCACTCCCACTGGTGAGCAAAGAAACTTCCTTCTATCCAAGTAAGGTAATGGACAACACAGGAACTACACCACAGCCCAGAATACAGCAATGCCTGTATACTGGTCTAAACTAGTCAAGAAAGGCGGGAAAACAAGGATTATTTTTTTGTTTTTTTTGCAGAAATACACAGAAAATGCAGAGACAGTGATAAATTAGTTACACAGGCTAGCACACTTTAGTGGACAGCCTCCTCAGTTCAATTAAACAAACAAACAAGCAAACTTTCGACTAAATCCGACTAAATGTAACTTTAAGTGCAGATTTTAAAATAAATGCAGTAATCAGTAAAAAAACAGTTCAGGCTAGTTCAAAGTAAGCAGCAGAAGCTATTTTCAGTGAAAAAAAAGCAAAGATACTTAAATCCAGAAGGTAGTCGCTTTTTCTAGTTCCTTGCTGCTAGGACCACTCTTTTACATTGCAGTTGTCATTAAGGCCAGGAAAATTAAAAGAATTAAGGCGCAATTGCCAAAGTAATTCTTTTTCTTCCAAAATTAAAGACCATGGACCACCCCTCCCGTCAAGAACAACTTTGTTGTGTGGCCGAGGAAACGGGACAACAACACCACTATACTTGCAGATATTACTTATCGCACAATTTACACTACTAAAAAATACGTTGTGTAAATATGGCATCAAATATATCACTGATATTTTGGAAAAATATTCTGATTTATATGACGGCTTACTTTTCTCTGCAAGTAAACATCATATTAAGATTTCTCCTGAGGCAGCAGTTGTAATTCATGCTCTGGAAAGTATCCCGTTAGTGCTCAGAGCCAGGACTGTACAACAGTTAAAGTGCACGAAAGCTGTGGGAGTCATACTGAGGCAAACTGAATCTACTGAATGGGTAGAGAGCATGGTAACATTTACGTAACCAGACAAGTTAAGAATATGCATAGATCTTAACAATTTGTCCCATAATACCCTACAGATGCTTCTAGGTGTGTTTTATTTAGATCACCCAAATGCAATTATATTATATATTTGCATTTACATAAATTACTGCAAAGTCATGTTACATGCAAGCTATTGAAATATATCTGCATAACATCTCCTGATAGACAACAAAACTACCAGTGATACTTGACTTTGTCCAGAATAGCAAGTTGTTTAACAAGTGATATTAAAACAAATGTTTATGTACTTAAATATGCAATTAGTCACATATTTTTTATTTCTGTATGTATCTTGGCAACCAAGCAATATAGAAAGAATTGCATGGTCTCATGTAAAGACTCAAAACTAGATAAACATAAATGCTGCTGTTGGTGTTTATGCAGCCCGAATGATTGCTGTTGCATTGTGTGTTTATAAAACATTAAAATGTAGTATTGCAATGTATATAATCAATTTTAAGACATTATTCTAGTGGGAAGATGATGCTTTTTGCTGCACATTATTACAGAAATATAAAAAGTAGTCATTGTGGTTCAAGGCCTATGGACAGTTGTTTTGTACTGTGTTTATAATTTTTTTTGAAAGGCGCAGAATACAGTGATAGGAAGGTAGAAGTTAACTTTCTAGTTCTCCAGTACAGGATGAATAAAATAAGTTAATTAAACAGGAACTCCACCATCTTCAGATAATCATAAGGATAGTAGCAAGTTCTCCCGGTGCAAAGTATTTCAATGTACTTAGTGCTAACCAAGATTTTGCTGAACTAAAGTAGATGCATATACTTCCAAGATGAGCACCTTCATTATAACTCTAGACAAATGCAGATTCAGGAGGTTGTCATATGAAATCTCATCAGCTCTGGAAATTTTTCAAGGAGTAGCTGATGATACCGTAGAAGAGCTTGAAGTATTGAATGTCACTGATGACCTTTTAGTCTGCTATCAAATGATCCAAAGCATAATTTACATTTAAATAAATTACCTGGCAATTTGAATTGAAAAGGCTTAAGGCTGAAAGGGCACAAAGGGCAAATTTATTTAACTAGGGTGCAGACAGTCATTAATATGCAATAACCAAATCATGAGGCGTGTCCAATGTGATTTCTTGATATAGTACTATGTGTGCTTGAGTTTAATGCAAAATTATCAGATGCAAGTACCATTAAGGATGCTTTTAGACGATGTAATAGCTTTTGTCAAGGGAACAAGAACATATCTTTGCCATTTTGAAACGTCTGGTGACTACAGCACCTCTGCTCAAATTGTAGGTCTACTACATGGCAAGTAAATGTAAGCCAGAAAGAGCATGAAGGAGTCTTATTGCAGGAAGAAAACAATTTCCGTATTGGCAAAGGTGTTTGCTAGATTCTCAACAAATCTTTGTCCACATTGAGTAAGAAATGTTAGCAATAGTGCTTGTGTCACAAATTCCAAAGCTATGTTTATGGTGAAAAATCATCAGTGTGAAAACAAATCCTGAAACACTGAGAAGTATATTTGAAAATCATGTTATAATTAAGACATCTGCAAGGCTACAAAGAGTGCTGCTATGATTATAAAATATATGGCCTGTAATTCAATATCAGCCTGATAATCTTATGCACTTATCAGCTATGACAAACAGTGCACCCAGAGGAATGTAAAGATTTGTTTGAAAAACACCTAGAAGAACCATGGATTGTTTCTCAGCTACCAACCCATTTTGAAAAGGTGCAAGACCTAAAATACCTACAAGGATTATGAGCTATTACTGTTTCATGATGTCAGGGTGGGCAGATAATACAAAATGACTTAATCCAATTAATAAAATTCTATTTTCCATGCAGAGATGAAATGTCAATACTTCAAGGTTGGTTAATCAAAGGAAACTGGTATACGCTTAGAAAAATCCATAACTTACATCTAGGCATGAGAAAATGTAAGGAAAGTGCTTGTGGCTGTCAGTATTTGCCTAGCATCACACAACAAATAGAACAGGTGGTTAGAAATGGTAAAGTCTGAAGTCAAACCAAGAGGACTAATAATTTTACCTTTGCCATGGTTAAAGGTTGGTACTTGCATTGTTTACTGTAATTCTTAATTTCCTGAAATTGTATATGAAAGACATACAGCGAGTCAACAGTCATAAGTTTAGTTAAGCCTTTTTTTGTGACATGATATACTAGAAGAGGTAATTTCTGACAACAGGTTTGTCAATCATAAGTTTTGCATGTTTGAGAAACTGAGAGTTTAAACATGACTCAGGTTTTTGGCTATCCTTAAAACAATTGAAATGTTTGAGATAAAGAAAAAAGTGAATATTTATTACTGGTGATTTTTATGTATCCAACTTTATCTTGGAGTGCTGTAGTACTCCACTCCTTTCAACAGGACAATCACCAGGTCAATTTCTAATGGTTATACTTCAGTGATCAACAGAGTTTACACTATTAATATCAAAAAGGAAGCAATCTGCTATTTTATGTTAGAGGCAAGGACAAAGGAAACAGAAACTCTGTGTTGCTAGAAGAATAAAGCCTTTATCATTACTAAAACAAGTGTAAAGTGTGAGCATAGAAGTGTCAGAGTAACAGTCCGAGTATAATGAGATAATGATGGTTAAACTTTACTTGCTATATTGTACTGAGTGCAAGGCCAGGATAATAGGACACCTATAGAAATGTCCTGGTTCAGAGGACAACAGAATATTTCATAGGATAATAATAATAATAATAATAATAATAACCTTCCTCAACACAGGATATAATAAGCATTACTGCTGATAATTGAAATGATCATTGCAGCCATGGTGACTTGGTTAAATATAAGCCTATTAGTGTTCAGCAAGTACTTTCTGAGTTTGATATAAGTTGCACAACAATGAATAGAATATTGTAGCACAGTTTTGTAGCTTAAAATCTGTACCACCTGCTAGTAATTCAGTAACCATTTAGTGAGGCTGACAGGTGATAGTAGGAAAGTTAATTAAAAAAAGATATTCAATATATAAATAATTAAAGTAATATAAAAATGCATACTGAGTTTTTATCTTCTGTGACTTGTATTTCACATGTCACACACACACACACACACACACACATGCACATGCAATACTAGAATATGCCATGTATAGCAGAATGGAAGTCGACTCTTTCTAAAGTAAAGGGAAGGCCAGATATGATAATATTTGAAGTTGTTTTATTAGCAATATACAGCGTTAATGGACTTTATCCTAGTGGAAGCTGTGTGCCTTATAACTGCAGTCTTTTCAGGTTGTAGTGAACTGCTGTGATGTGCATATAGCTTTGAGTGGCCTCTTCTATTTGGTATACAAGGACATCTGTATTAACTAAGTCACAGATACAGGTTAGTGCTGGGTAGACACAGTCATACCCACTTATATTTTAAGCCAAAGATACAAGACCTTTTCCAGTGGTCATTCCTTTCTCCTTTGCCAGGGCTTTTAATCCCCACAGTGACCAAGTATTTTGTCATCAGAATCTTCTATGCTGTAATACTGGCTGCCATCTCATTCACTTACTGTCCCCTACCCCTTTCTATTTGTAACATTTCTACATCCAGTTCCACATCTCTTAGCTGTTTTTACCATCAGTGTTAGTTGCCGCCCTTCCTGGGCTGAATCTATTCACATTTCTTTCCAACAGGACCTGTCCATTGTGGCTTCCTCTGTTCTCTACCTCCCCTACCCAGCTGAGTGCCTCTCCCTGACAGCTTTCCTGTAGCTGTTGTTATGGAGTTGGGTCTTGCTTGCTCTCCTCTGGCTATGTGTAGTCTTCATTAGTTGTTTTTTTTTTAATTCTTTTCCATCCCTTCTGTCACTCTGATAGCTGTCTCAGTGCACCATGTCTTTCACTGGGTCTTCCTGCATTCCAGTCAAACCCTAATCCAATGCCTGAATTTTAGACAAAGCTAGCGAGGATCTTAATGATGAATGTCCTGGTAGATTGTTAATGCCCTTCCTCAAGCCAGGGGATTTTGTACATTTGACCTGCTGTGTTTCTGTCTCCGTCTCTGTCTTTCCCCCATCCATTATGGATCCCATAATTATGTCCTGTTGGTGAGTATGCAGTGGAGATGTGCAGCATATTGTCCTGCCTGTATGGCATCTCTAAGCCTGCTCTTGATGAAGGCACAAAAGAAAAAAACGTTTGATGAACTATATGTTCTGTAAATGTCAGCTCACTGGAATTTAGAATGAAAATAGACAATGTTAATAACTTCAGCTGTGCTGTTCACTGTTCTTTCAATGCACATCCAAAGGGCCCAGCTGCATAAAAAACATAAACTCCACAAGGAAAGGAACACCACTCGAAAAACAGAATCATTTCTTTTATTAACACACTTCTGGTACCTCGATCTTTCGCCTTCTAATGGAATACTTTTCTAACACAATCCTGTCCCTATAAATACCTCCAGTACCAATTGATTAATTAACTAATTAACAAATTAACAACCTCATTCACAAACATTCATAGACTTTGAGCAATTGCACTTTTCCACATAACCAGGATAACACTCATAATGTTAAATATTATTCTCATTATTAAATACTGTACATTTTTACATATATTATTAAACATTTTTAAATGCATTTTAAATACATCATTAAATGGGTCTACTTCTATTCACCGACTCCCATTTCGTCGAACTCCCATTTCACCGAAACTTCATTACATCGACATGCATTTGCCCCCTTCCCCAATGTTGTGCGACCCTGGAGGTGATATATATAGTAGGGGGGGTGGGGGGGGCAAAGCCCCCCACCTAAAATGCTTGTCGATGTAATGAAGTTTCGGTGAAATAGTAGACCCCATTAAATACATTTTTAAAGTGCGTTTTTAATTACATACTTGTTTCCTTTTTTCAAACAGTCAGATTATTCTCTGAATTCATTCCATTAGGAAACAATGTATGAAAATTAATAATCAGCCTACTCTCAAGTCTATTCATTATTTGTTTGTTTGATATGACCAGGAAACCTCAAAGATTGATCTACCCCTATACCCAGGCCCTTAACTGAACATACAGTTTCAACATGCAGTATTAAATATCCCTTCAGTCTTTGCCTTTAAATCTCATATGCTTAGCTTTTGCTATATTTATAATTATGTTTTCTTCAATGCCCAGATGGTCAGTTTAGTCAAGCTGTTTTGCAGGCATGCCTTTTTGTAACATATGTAGTCAGTTTTCCCATTTTTAAATAACCTGCATATAGACTGTATAACACCTCAAATGAAAAAGATACATCAGAAAGAAACAACCTACCGTAACCTAGAATTTCACCTATCCAATTATTATATGATATTTTTCCTCTTTCATCTTACTGATCTCTTTTAGCTTTCCTACTCTAGCTATTACTGCCCATATCTCCACCACTTAATGGCTTTAAATGCCAGCCTTTCTAGTTCTAACAATAATTTATCCAAAATCACCATCTCTGTTATTTATGCACAACAAGATAGTAGACTTATAGGCCTATATCTGAGTTTGACGTATCCGTCTTTGCCTTAAAGATAGGCTTAATCAATGCATGTCTGCAATCCTGAGGAATCCTCCATGCTTAACTAACTCAGTGAAGAACAGATGCAGTAGTACTATAAGTTCACACTGAAGTGATCTCAGGACATTATTGCTAATTTTGTCTCATCCCTGTGGTTTGCATATCTGTTCATAAATCTTACATCAAAGGTGCATAGTACTTTTATCAAAATAATGTAATTTATTTTGTTTATCTGAAGTTACCTGGATGTTACTAGAGCAAATGAACTTCCCCCTCGAGGAAACAAAGAGTTTTGTTTAAAATTTTATAAATATAGCTACAATTTGTTTAGTCTCAGAATAAATACTAAAATTTACACACAGTTGATTGATTTGTATGTCTACTTTTATCACTTCTTATATGTCTATAACTGGTTTCCTATTATACTCAGTATCTTTATGCAATATTTTTTTTCAAAATTTTCCAGATCCCGTGTTATACTACATTGAATTTCTCGATCCATTTTATTTCAGTTTTCAAAGTTGTATTTTTCAAAGTTGTATTTCAATCTCACTTCCATTTCCTATATTTCTTATCTCTCATCTTAATTATCTTGTTCTAATGGAAATAGCTTTTTCCTGATAGAGCTGGTTTCTAGTCACTGTTCTGTAACTATGTTTCACAAACAATAATGACATCATTTTAATGTAAACACAACAAATTAAAAAAAAAAATATATATATATATATATATATATATATATATATATATATGTGTGTGTGTGTGTGTGTGTGTGTGTTCTTATTGCTGCTCCTTGAATAAAAACCAGGACAAACAAATAATATGTTGCAATCTACAAATTATTACAATTCATACCTGGCAAAAATCCTGACTTTACTTACCAAAGATTGTAATATATCTGCTGCAAAGATTTGCTTCCCACTTCTTGACAAGTTGACTCCATTCTGTCTAAATATATGTATCCCAAATTAGGCTTGGATGTTCTACACACTCCCGCTTTTTAAAATGGTCTGATTTTTTTTTCATTTAGGTATTTACTTGACAAATAATTTAATTCCTGTTGACTCGATTCACTATTTATGATTTGTGAGAATAATATATCCTAACACTTGTATGTGCCATGTTATCTAAGAAGTCTGTAAGTTTCCTACTAACAGTTAATGAGTGCTTAAAGAGGAGATTGTCTATTTATTTATTTATATTTGTTTATCAGGGTAGTGCACTGATCAGTACTGACCAATTTCAGGCTCAGCCCGGATGAAATACAAAACATGTCTCAAACAAAAAATTCAGATATGTAAGGAGTAGTTCATACTAATTACATAGAAAAAAAAATGTATATACATTCAAGTGAACAAATGCAGTGCAATGTACAATCATGCAGAGTGTAATTTATAATATATACATTAGTTTCTAAAGTGAGTCAATCTTCAGTGAATCTTGAGAGAGGTGACTTGGCAAGGAGATAGGTTAGGTGATATGCCCTGTGCTGAAGCAGGAGCATTTGTCTGGATGAAGAAATGCTTTCTGATTTACATTCCGAATTGGAATAAGTGCTGATTTCCTTGGTAGAGCTTGCGAAAGAGTAGTTGCCTGGGAGGAGAAAGCATGTGCAATTCTGTGGAGTTTGGTTCTGGGTAATAAATATTGCTGTGGTTTGTGAGTACTGTCTCAGGTTGTATGTGTTGTTTTGTGAAGTCTAGCTGCAAGGGGAGTAAGTGTGTGGAGCTGGAGTAGTTTGTACAGCTGGGATCCTAAAAGTAGGTTAGATCTTTGCTTCATGGGTAGCCATTTGTTTTTATTTTTTTTTCCTAAGGTGATACAGTTGGATCAAACACACACACACAAAAAAAACTGCTTACTTTGTTAGTGCAGCCTAAGTCCCTTGTAATACCTGAATATTTGCTCCTGGCAAGTGTAACACTATTTAGTGTTTATTTCCCTCTTGGCAGATGTTATTTTGGACCCTTTAATTGAATCTCCAATTACTAATATACCATTTTGAAAGGATCTGTAGACTTCACCAAATTTAATTCCATCACTTCTGCACTTTTAGTTGTTATAAAAAACAGTCCTTATCACCATTATTCTTTTTAATCTCCATGTTTTCACAACTGGCATCATTTACAAGCAGCACTTCTCATCTAGCTGTCTTTGTCCTTCCACATTTTGAGTCATTATACAGCCTAAGTCATATTGTCAACTTCAGTCTATTTCTGATGTTTTCTTACAGAAGTCTTCTTTAATCTTTCCAGGTTCACTTTAGATTTTTCCCTTTAATTCCCTTGGCTCTTTTTTTCTACCTTTTCTGTTGAAACAATGGTGTCATTTTTCTGTAGAATGAATGCATTGTGACTTTACATATATAAAAAGGAGATATGCTCAGACAAAAAAGGAAGTGGTTGCAACAGATTCTGATAAAGAGGTTCCAAGTGTGAAGAGGTGATAAGCTGTTCCAAAGCATATTCATTAAGCCTTTATAGAAGACATCCTACATTATGTTACTCATTCTACAGAAGTATGATTCGAAAGTGAAATTAGACCAGACAAGGAACTATGCAGAGCAGTATGTTAATTTTATATATAGATATACTACAACACAAATAACATTTGGACAGATTGTAAATTATTTGGGCAGCTCTACATTACCAGTAATATATGTAAAAAGTAAGAGTTTCAGAGGTCTTTTGACTTTGATTTTGCAAGGAAGCTGCAATGAAAAACATGCTTGAGGAGCACAAGCCATTGGTAAGAAAAAAAGTTTGTTCGAGAAAAGAATAAGTTCCATCCAGTGCTTGATGTTCAAGCTGACAAAATGTTTCCCAAACTAATGAGAAAACAGATGCATGAGAGGTCAAAAGTCACATGTGGCATTAGTAAAGTGTAAAAAGAGAGTAAGAAGTTCAGTATTTTGGAACGCTGTGCCATCTGAAATATAAGTGGTTGCACAATGTTTTATGTTTTTGCTACCTGTAATGTACACCATAACAAGAATCCAAAAGGAGAATATGCAGTTCCAGACAGTTAATGGACATGAGTGGGTAGTGACTTGCTCCAATTCAGAGAAACCAAGTACTTCATATGTATACGTTTCTATTCAAAGTCCCCGAAGTAAATAAAGTGATGAACTTTTCAGGTACAAGTGTCTGAAGGCAGGGTATCTGATTATGCTTATCTTACAGTGATGCCCAATACACCAGATAGGAATTCAGAAGGTTTGTCTGGGTATGGAAATTCAGACATATAATGTCTAGCCACATTGTACACATCTTCGAGGACAAGTGGAGAGAACTAGCCAAAAAGTGAAGAATCTCTTGAGAAAGAGCAGAGGAAAAACAAGGAATTGTCATCTCACAGTTTTGGGAAAAGAACTATTGCACTGCAGAAACTTAAATCTTTCTCCCATTTCCTACTTGTTCAGCAGAGGACTGCAGAGAAGAATGCCTACTTCGGCCACATTACTGATTCCTGAAAATCATCATAAGGTAAAAAACTGGAAAAATATTACTAGAGACAAATGATACAGTAATAGAGAGTGCTGAGGACTGACAGAGTTTAAGGTTGTAGATACAATAAGAAGGCAAAATCCATGGATAAATGTACAACTTGCAGCTGATCCAAGATCCTGTGTATTTCTTGCGGAAGATGGTAAGATATATAGAAGAAATCATGGGTCTCTGCAGAATTTGGACATGTCAGATTGGAACTTCCAGGAAGGTGAACAACCAGAACTCACAATCCATTGGTGTTACAAAACCATTGTTGTGAGAATTGATGTAGTCAGAAGATGAAATGACGGAGTAGAGGCTTCTGTAGCTATGCCTACAAATAAGGCTGCAGAGTAGAAAGAATTGTCGGAAAACAAATTGAATTCAAGTGTAAATAGTCCTGTTAAAATTCTCGCAATACGGAAAGACATTGAAGAAACTGTGTACAGGGACACAAATTTATAGTTCTCAAAAAATTAAACTCAGTTTTCATTAGATGCAATATGGGAATTATACCTGTGATTTTTAAGTGTAATTTCCATCCCTTAATATAATTTCATTATAATTTTCATGTGTGTATATGTGTGTGTGTGTGTGTGTGTGTGTGTGTGTGTGTGTGTGTGTGTGTGTGTGTGTGTCTGTGCACGAGAGATATGCAGTGTTAAAGCAGATTCCATGCACAAAACACTCAAACTAAACTGACAGTATGACAGAATTCTCTAGCCTAAAGTTCCATAAAAATAATCTTTTTTTAACACTCTGGCAGTTCATATGTGAGATTTACTAGTCTTTTTCACAGAAAAAATGGAAAGTTAGTATCTCTGAAAATATACATCGACATTGAAGAATGAGTTTAACAACTGAAAAGTTAATTTATTAAAGCTGTGTTGACTGTGTAATAAAATATATATTATTTTTTGGAGCAAATAACTGATGTCATGCTTTACTGTGAGTAATAAAATGTCAAGCATGTTACTTCATTAGTATACAGTATAAAATCGGAGGATGTTTATTGATATAATGTTCTAAGGCATAATGAGCCAGCTGCAGTGATTTGCATATCTGTACATACAAAATGGTGGCATATATTGGAATAAACTTTTAAAGTTTAATGTGATAGCTGCCATGATTTACATATTATGTGGTAAATAGCTCTCCTGAAGAATAGACCACTTCTGTTGCACCTTTGTGTTATTTATTAAGCCTCATCACATGTTAGTTTTTGCAGTTGCCCATGACCAATGAAATGTTTTATGATGTGGCAAACATTGCTGTGATGACACTTAAATGTATGAAATGTGCAGATTAGTAAAACATGGAAAATAAACAATGGCTTTTAGCATATGAAGGTGAAGACTTGGCTAAAACTGACATTTTTGAAAAATGGATAAACATCTTTTGAGACAATAGAGTATTAATAAAAATAATGACCAAGACAGCATAAGTATAAGCTGTATAGGACTGTTGCTTTTATTGTGACAAATTGGTGACTTGATTAACACATGTGTTTATTTTGTAGTTGAATTATCAGATACAGATGCCCATGACAATGAACATGGTAATGGTGAGACAGAACAAGTTCATCAGTCGAAACAGTGCACTTCCAAAGAGAGGCAAGATGGTAACAAAATGTTTTCATGTTTCATAATGTAATGAAACTGAATTATATAAATGTATTTGTCCTTTGAATTTGATATTTGACCTCTTAATAACAGAAGTGTAAAGATGAAACCCACTTGTCTTTCAGTTTTCCCATTATTCTATTAATAATACTCATTATTAATGTGTTTTATTAACTTGCTTTGTCATGCATTTACGAAGGAGAAATCAGACATTTTTCATTGCTGAGTTATGGCACAGTGGAGACTAATATGTAATATGCTGTCAAGATGCATATATGTTTTGGGATTATTAAAGAAATGCACATCATTGCATCCATGAATGGTTTCAAGAAAGGAATTCATTTTACATTTGGGGTACAAACACTAAAAATATCTTACAAAGCTGCATCCATCACTGTAAACATCTATAGGGTACTGGGAATGAGAAAGAGTGCAGAACTGTGGACTTAGTGAGCTGACTGAGACAAGAACACCAAAGAAATTCTGAGGAACAAGGTGCATTATTGAGATGTAGGATGCTGAGGCTGTGGAAGTGCATAAAATGGCAGAATCAGTGTGCTGAGATATGTCTCTTTTTCTCTGACTTTGAGCATTTCTGTTCATGTCCTACCTGTTTTGGTATCATTATCTCAAGGGAAGATCATTTTTTTGTTGTTGGCAAGAAACCAAATATTTTCAAAATTAGATAGGACTATGCTATTTCCTAGGGCATATCTTAAGAAGACCCTTGTACAACAACACACCTACTGAGTTTACATTTTGTTTGTCTTCATATTACTTCCAATGCTATTTAGTTTGATAATTTCAAAGAAATTAACACTGCAAATTAACATAAACATTCTTGCTACTGCAGTTTTAGATTACACCATTTTCTTTCAAATTCTGCACTCACCACACACAAAACCATTCCCCTACAGGAAGTTTTATCTAAGCCTTTTTTATAATTTGTACATAGGTGGGGCTCTTAGTTCTGATAAATTATCTCAGACAACAGCCTGTCTCTTTTCCTTAAGCATTTATTATTGGCCATCTGTAATGTCTTGGCATTTGCACGATTTCAATAACAAAGCATTGCACTAACATTTTTGGGGTTACTGCTCCTTTTTTCACAGCAGTCCCCTCACATTTGTGTCCTAATAGCAAAACCTCAAGCATGTTTATCTTGTAATAAATGAGAAATGTCCTTAGCCTTACCCAAGCTTAAGTAGAGAGAACACTAGAAATACAGACATTATTGAGTTAGAACATTCTAGAGAAGAGGCAGTACTTCTACATCATGTATGTTGGCAGCAGTGTACCTTAAGTAGCACACAAACAGGCCACATACTGATTTTCTCTAAAAGCAGAGAATACACACACACACACACACACACACACACACACACACACACACACACACACACACACACACACACACACATTTTTATAAGTGAATTAATAAAGATCTACTCTGATATAGATAAATTGCTGACAAATGGTATTGATAGTCCTTATTATAAAGGTGTGTCCAGAGTGGAGTTTTCATGTAGCGTTCTTATAACCAGACATGTGATTTTGCTGGGTTAGGTTACCAGAATTTCCCATTCCTTTCCATGTAGACGGTATGCATTAAAGTACTTACTAACACAGTTTTTGAGTACATCAGCATGAACTGTTTCTTCTCACTTTTCTTGATACATCACCACTTGTCCTGTGCAAACTGAAGAATGCCTGCTGTTGCATAGTTATCCTGTGTGTTAGTCTAACTTATAATTGCAGTTAGAAGAGTATAAATTAAAATTACAGCTGCATCTAGTATTTGCAATTCCAACACTAAATCACAGGCTCTGTAATTAAAATGATCGGAGTTGTGTATCAATTTCCTCATGTTACTCCACCGAAAAGTAAAATTTAAAACACATAAACACATGAATGCACATGTAGCCTAGATGCCTCTACACAGCATTTTAACAATTGGCATCATAATCATCAGTCAAAATCATATATTCATTTATTTACATTTTGTAGCCAAACTAAGCTTTTTTTCTAATTGTCTTATCTTTTCTGCTAATCTCACATTTCACTACTACTGAAATGCTTTAAGTATTAAAGCTCAGTCATTCTTAGAAATTACCGAGTGAAGATGCTATTCCAGAATTGAGTTACATGGATATAAAGTTAAAGGCTATTAGTATGCTAAACATTCCTTGTCTTTGGGTTCTATTTGGTTTACTCCCTGATGTCAGTGGCTGATTTCATTAAATCTGCTTGGACTAACAGTCCTTCTTGCCAAGGTAATTATTTTACAGCAGTAAGTATCTTAGGTTTAGTTTTTATTGAAATTTTCAACAAAACCATGTGGGGAATTTAATAAAGCCTACATGGACTTATTTTCCATGTAGGCATAATGGCACACTGTTTACACGAAAGTAAGCAGATGTGTGATCCAGTAAACGGAGCTGAGGGGATTGCATGAGCATACGAACACGGAAGTGTCCATGGCATGCAAATCACCTCATAAGCTAGTGAAATGCGTGCAAATGAGGCAGGTAGAGTGATTGAGCAAGCAGGTAGGCATTGATGTAGACCCTGTGTTGGTGTCCATAATGTACATGGAAAAATTCTGTGTACAGGATGTAAAAATGACACCAGGGACTGTAAATGTGCACTTACAGTGGCAGAAATAGTATAGAGGACACAGATATGTGTGAAAGTAACCACTGTGTGTCCAAAACAGTATGGAAAATAATGCAAAATAATTTTATTTTTTTTAATACCCTGGATATGTTTGCACAGCATACCACAGTGTACAAACATGCCGATATGAAAAAAAAATTGTAAAAAAACAGAATTTGTGAGTCTGTAACAGTAATGCATTATAGGACCCTGTGTGGAGTTTGTACAATGGTAGACTGCTACGGTTGCTAATGAGGCAGGGCTGGGAACCATGTAGTTTCCAGGTACTGTTCATGGATCTGTATGCAAATGAGCTGGGGTTACTGAATAGCACAAATTGGTATTTGTGTCCACAGATCCCATCCGTGGTGGGACAGAACCATGTTGGTGTCCACAGAAGAGGTAGCTGACATCAAAAGGGGTGTGTCCACAAACTTTTAAGCTCATTGGAGCTCAGCAGCACCTGTTTGCTCTGCGTGCTACTCTGCTCAGCAGGGGTGTGTGTCCAGTTTCTGCTAAGCTTTTTTTACCTTCTGGGCACGTGTTTCAGCAGGTTTGAGCTTGTTTGTGCTGCGCACAGCTGTGACGAGTGTTCCTTCCATGGGGGCATGTCTGCTCACTGCTAAGCCTTGTTTATCTGTGCGTAGCACTGTAAAGTATGCATACACCCTACATTCTGATTTTCCCCCATACTCTGCACCATTGGAGTACAGTCTTGGGAATTTTAACCTAGAGTATGCTAGGGGCTGCTGCAGGTCTGCTACATATGTATGTGCTAGATGCTGAGGTCAATGCAGCTGCTGCTGATGCTGACCATAGACCTAGACTGAGAAGGAGAAGAGTGTTCAGGCCCAGGGTAGCCTACCAGGAGCTACATGAGCTGGAGATTGTAGAGCACTACATGGTGGACAGGGACATACTACAAGAACTCACTGAGCTCTGCCGACCTCAACTCAGACCCAGAGCCAACAGAGGGGAACCCATCCCAGTGGAAACAAAGGTATGTGTAGCCTTTAGGATACTAGCTACAGGTACTTTCCAAAGACCAACTGGGGACATGATGGGGGTCTCAGAGGCATCTGCTTCTAGGGTACTCACTGGTTTCTGGATGCCATGCTTCCACATGCCAGTGAGCATATTTATTTCCCCCACAGCCCTGAGGAGAGCGCCAGCAGTATACAACTCTTCTTCCATGTAGCACACTACCCTGAGGTACTAGGTGCCATAGATTGCACTCATGTACACATCAAGGCACCATCCGGTGAAGAGGGTAGAGTCTACATCAACTGCAAGGGGTACCACTCCATCAAATGCCAGATCATGTGCAATTCCCAGGGAATTATCATGAATGCATGCGCTAACAGCCCTGGCAGTTATTACATCTCCCATATCTGGCAAGCATCACAGCTGTACCAGATGTTTGCTAGGGGGGGCATCCCACATGGCCATTTACTGGGGGATGCTGGCTACACACTGGAACCATGAATGATGACACCCATCAGCAATGCACACACACCCACTGAAGAATGCCATAATGAGGCACACTCACAAACCAGGAACATCATAGAGCGTGTGTCCGGGCTGTTGAATCACAGGTCCAGTGGCTTGATATGTCTGGTGGAGTCTTGCAGTACTCTCCAGCTACATGTGCACAGATATTCATAGTATGTGCCATGCTACACAATATGATATTGTGGAAACAGTTGCAGCAGGATCAGCAAAGGGAAAGGATACACAGCCCCTCACCACTGCCTAGGTCACCACAGCCACACCCATGGGGGAATCAGAGGAAGAACTCCCTGAGGCAATCCCTGTAGACAGACATAGGCATGCCCAATATGCCTTGACCTTGGCCAAGGGAGAGTGCATAGCACATGCACTGACAACCTAGGGCCCTAGGGACTGACACCTCACTCCGACTCACTTGCATATTAGTAAAAATGATGCCAACCAGCCCACACAACCTGTACTTCACCATGTATTGTCTGTGGACTGCATGCATCAGACAGAGTCAGCCCCGAACTACAGGTCTCTCAACTGCTGCAGTCATAATGTAAGTCACTCTCCTGTACACCACTTGGAAGGGGTACTACAATATGGTGCACTATAGCACCAGAAAACCATATGTCACATGTATGCAAGGGAATATAGTGGGCTATATATACTGTGCTACTGGGCTACATGCAGAGATATGTAGTGGGCTACTGGGCTACTTGTACAGATCTAACAGCCACTTGGGACAACAGGTACTTTGTCCACTAGTTTGTGCCCCATAATATCCACTAGGTCACATAGCTGCAAACTCCATGACATTATTCCAGGGAAATGCCAAACAGTGGGTCACAAGATAGTCGCATGACTGTCTATGCCAGCAGAGCATAGGCTGGTCATCCCTCACTCCAAACACATCAGTGTTCCCCATACAACTGCTGTAACAGTAAGTCTGCAATGATATACCAGCAGACCAGACAATTCCTCTATCTTGTTGATAGTGTGAGGAATGAAACCTCTCTGTCTGGCAGCTGCTGTGGCTGACTGGGCCAAGAACAGTAGCATGTATTATGGTTGTGAAGGTTTGAATCTGGCAGCATCCAACGTCTTTTGCATGTGGGGTACTCATATGTTGGTAGCGCTGCACACTGTCATAATCCCTCAGTCTGTTACTGCAAAAAAGCTGGACAAAGCCAGAGTGAATGGGGGCACAAAAATCCATACCTACAGACAGACAGACATTATACACACTCTGAGTAACCTAGCAGGTGGCTAGTATAACAGCAGGCTGCAAAAGGTCAGATTAGCAGCAGGATGTAAAAGCCAACACTTAAATGTGTCAATAGGTACAATAAGTCAGTGACTGCTGTTTGCACTATAGCACCGGAAAACCACAAATGTATGAGGAACACAGCAGATATATGGAGTGCAATGCTTGACATTCTGAAAAAAACATGTACAAGGGAAGGTATGCAGACTGTCACCTTGTGTGTGGTGTTTCACCATGTACCCCACTCACATCATACATCTCAACCTCTTAGAGCATGCAGTCTGGCTAAATATATGAATAAAAGTGGGACCAAAGCCCTCAAATTGGTACAGGTTTTAAATATTTGCACCTACAAACATAGAATGTTGATAGAAGAACCGGTCCTGCATTAGCAAGATTTTCCTGATGTGCATGGAGTCTGAAACTCAAATGTCTGTCATTATTTATTTACTTCAATAATCACTAATTTGTCACTAATTTGAAAAAAAAATACAAAGTTATGTGAAACAGGTCAAATATATGAGGCAAAAGTTTGGACAGTCTGTGAAGCTCTGTACAATTCTGAAGTATGGGTCACATATTAAGGTCAGCAAACAGCCAGGGAATGCCTTGGACAATATCAGGGAACTGCAGTACTGTGGTAACAGGTGCAGCAGCCAATGGCCTGCAAAACACAATAATCTCGAACTGGAGTACAGGTAGGTTTGGCCTGGAGCCACCTTGCCAGTACTGACAAACACACTGGGCATACTCCTACACTTAGCTAACATAGCTAACTTGAGCCCATGTCTGTTGCCTCTACTGCTCAAAGACCTGCTATGTGGAAATATGTCTGTACATACATACAGCTATGTATGCATATCTGTCTCTCCCTATCCCCCTCATGCTTGACTAGTGTCTCTTTCAGTATGTAGCACATATATATATATATATATATATATATATATATATATATATATATATGATAACAAGATGTTTATATAGCTATATAAAGTACAATGCTACATAGTCTCCCCACATACCTTTAAATAACACATTTACATTACTGACACACACAACCACATTTAAGGAGACATCCCTGTTAGACACTTTTATATATATATATATATATATATATATATATATATATATATGTGTGTGTGTGGGGATGTATGAATGTCTGCACATACCACGGAATGCTGGAGTTATCTGCACATACACATCACAACAGCTGTCCAATGACATCAGATTAAGGCCGCAACAGTACATAATCCACTCATCCACAGACCCCAGTGCCTCTGGACTGTCACCCTGTAAACAGACATAGGTACACAGGTGGTGTAATGTACAATGGGTGCAATGCATGCCTTGCACAGGTCATATCATTGCTGGCCACATATCCACCTATCAAACTGCAAACAGTCACATATGGCCAGACTGGTAAGTGCACACACATAGCAGGAATATTACCAGATATCCTACCCCTAGGACACTATAGACAATAACCGTACCAAGCAGTATCACTCTGCAGGCCACATATGCTATCTAACACAAGGCCAGTTTGCGTACTCCACAAGTATTGTGCCTGCATCAACATATGCTACAGACATAACCCGTGGTGCATGCGATAGGTGCTGTGAGCTATAGTGTGTAATACCAGATAGGTAGGAGTTCTAATCTTACGTCATCCAACTGTGTGTTTGTGTGTGTGTGTGTGTGTGTGTGTGTGTGTGTGTGTGTGTGTGTGTGTGTAAATATATCCCCTCATGCCCATATGGGCTGTCTCTGTGCATTGGTATGCATTTTGTGACTAGCTGCTGGCCTCAACATTGGCATTTTTTACAAGGCCTGCTGATGTCATCCACCTTACGATCACTGGCTGACAATATGAGATAAACAGTGTGGCACATGTGATAAGTACTGTGAGTTATAATATGTACTACTAGATAGGTAGGAGTTCTAATCTCACAGAATCCAACTTGTGTGTGTAAATATGTCCCCTTACAGCACTAAAGACATGCCCATGTGGTCTACCCCTATGCATTGGTTATGCATTTTATGGCCCTGTGACTAGTCACTGGCCTTAAATTACCCTCCTCTACATAAGCATAATTGATGTCCACCACCATCTAGAGGTGTACATGCAGAATACCCAGGTGACATGTATCAAGAGTAGTAGAGTGTGTCACAGGGTATGAAAGCATGATGACACTGACTCTCCCCATTGTCCCTGGCACACTGTTCTACACATATGCAGCTAGGGAGCCATGCACATACACTGACATACCTTGCTGACGTCATATCTCTGCTGTGCTGTGTTGCCATCCTGTGCCGCTGTATTTCCGCCATGTGTCCATAGTTGAAACACTCAGACTCCTGGGACAAAAACATACACAGGTCCATGACACACCTGCCATTCAGTAACACGGCCTCCAGTGTACCACCAGGTAACAAACATACACAACATTTGATGTGTAGTCATGACACATGCCAGCATACAGTACCTGTCTTGGCCCACAACTGCCATGGCATAACACTACTGCACTACACAAACACATGTAAAGTTATATAGTCACCCTGTGCATCAGACAAATATATACAGGTCCTGGCATTGATGGCATGGATGGCAGGGATGTGGCACAGGTATCATCACATGCATAGGGTGTGGTGTGGGGGTGCCAGAGGCCTAGGCTGCACCAAACAGTTGACAGCATGTGTGCAAGTCAGGAAGGGGTGCTGGTTCGATGGGCCATGGGGAGGTGCCGTGCGTGTCTGTTGGTGACAGTGGTGTAGTTTGTGTATCTACACAGTCAAGCCCAGTGCTAGCCTTACACGTGTGCATGGTGGACAGCTGTGAACTGTACATGGTGGAGTGGACAGTTCACCGCCTCCGGCCATGAACACAGGAACTTGTGTCACCAGGAGTAGCACAGGCACCATGATGCCCAAGGTCAGATGTGGTGCTAGCAACTGACAGTGACTGCTATCTGCCAGGCCTATGTCATCCAGGGGACCACCAAGGACCACATGCCCATGGCCTGCCACATCGTGGTGTGGACAGCACACTTCCCTCTGTAGCACTGGAGGTACAGCCACTATGGGAGCGTGAGTGTGCACGGCCACGTGGACTCTCAACAGATGGTGTTGCTGGCCTACGGCTATGTGTCCAATGCCCAACTCTAACCAGATGTTCCAGCACAGACAATGTACACTCAGACAGACACTGTCTCAGCCCACTGTCTGTCCACTATATCATTGAAATGATCCAGAGCATCAACAATGTGGTGGAGACAGTCACGGGTATCAGACTGTGCTGCATCCATAACCCTAAGCATTTATCTGGTGTTATGTTCAGAATGTGCCTGTGCCTCCATGGCAGCCCAAAACATGCAGTGAGTGACCAGTGATGTGACACCCGCAACAGGAGGTGGATGGGAAGCAGTCCTCCTTCGAGCGCCTCTGACAATCTGTCTGTGTGGGACCTCACCAGTTCTCTGGCTATGGCCAGTGTCTACAATCACTGACACAATAATTCTCACAGTGTTCTGTTCAATGTCTCCACCCTCAGACTGTCCACTATCTGTGGCCACTGGTGACTGGGTGTGTGTGGGCATACTGACTGTGTATGTGGACAGTGGGGGCAGAAGAGAGCTGTCAACCTCTGGGACAGATTCATCCACTGATAACCCCACCTGTGCCTCACTATGGCCACCATCATCATCAGAGTCCGATGAGTTGCTGACATCAGGTTGTGAGGGGGACAGACTCCAACCCCCTCAGTTCACCTGCAAAAAGCAGCTCAAAAGAAGTATATTACCACCTGCACTATTATGTACGGTAATCCACACAGACTCATACAGATGAGGATCCACAACTACATTACATGTCCCACATTTTCTCATCTCAGATCCCATGCACAGCACACATACTCACAACATGCACAGACAAGTCAGGCCCTGTAGAACATGCACGTCACCTACATCCAGTTAACGTTGCCAGTACAATACACCTGTGAGGTATGCAATATATGACAGTGTATGCGATAGACCTACACATACAACCCAATACACCTATCTTGAGAATGATATGCCAGTTGTAGTATCACTGCATCAGGTATGTACCACCTCCCTACTGTGTTTGAATGGGCATCTTGGGCTAATTGCCTCATATATAGCAGGCTGCATAGTTGCTCATAACTATAAGTGTAAACATGAAAGTAAAAAACAAAATCCCACACTGAAAGACACTGCTGATCTGTACAAAAATCAAGTAAATATCACCAAACAATACTCTCAGCAGTTCACGGCAGATAGTCCAGTAGGCAAATTAAGTTTATCCAATACGTAGTATACAGGATCTAATAAAATGTTTAATTAAAGATAGGTAAGCGCTTTCACAAACAGAACATTTTCTTTATCAGACCTTCACAAAACTAAAACAGCACTTTCATTAAATATACAAATGATTTCAAACCAACCAATCATATGCTGAAAGCTCTCTACTTACCTAACTCTTAAAGTTAGCCACTTACTTACAAGATAAATGTAATATTATAAAAAATGACAGACAATATATAGTAATACAGATATTTAATCAATGTTATTAAAATGTATATATATATATATATATATATATATATATATATATATATATATATATATATATATATATATATCAGTTTCATTAAAAACATAGTCATTTCTTAAGTTTCCTGTTCTTAAGTTTAGATGTGATTGTAATGTGGTCATTAAGACCCTTCCCCAAATGTCATCTGAGTCTGATGATTCATTTAAGCTCTTTCTCCTTAGTAGTATTAGATATATTTCCTAATCTAACATCACTATTAACTATTTCTAGAACATTAAACTTGAATTGGTGATCCGGTCCCATCTCCAGTGTGTGTTTTGCTATAGCACTATAAGTGTGTCCCTCTAGGCATCAGGCAAGATGCACCAAATTTCTTGATGTCATATCTCACCTCTGTATCTGGATGTCCAAAACTAGTTCCTTCATACACATATTCACAGAAGTTACAAGATCCACATTTTACTGTCCTTTCCCCCTGCAGTTGCTGTACCTTTGGTTCAGCTATCCTAGGATATCATAAGGGACAGTAAAATGTGGATCTTGTAACTTCTGTGAATATGTGTATGAAGGAACTAGTTTTGAGCATCCAGATACAGGGGTGGGATATGTCATCAAGATAAATGCTGACTGCAGTACTAGGAATTTGGTGTATCTTGCCTGATGCCTAGTATGTCAATCTTTCTATATAGGAAAGACAAATAGGCGCCTTAGGGAGTGCATACGGGATCATATATATTGTATGAAAAAGGGACACCCTTATAGTGCTATAGCAAAACACATACTAGAGATGGGAACGGATCACCAATTCAAGTTTAATGTTCTAGAAATAGTTAATAGTGATGTTAGATTATGAAATGTATCTATTACTACTGAGGAGAAAGAGCTTAAATGGATCATCAGACTCAGAGCACATTTGGGAAAGGGTCTCAATGACCACATTACAATCACATCTAAACTTAAGAACAGGAAACTTAAGAAATGACTATGTTTTTAATGAAACTGATATATATGCATTTTTTTAATAACATTGACAGCTTTAGTGGCACCAATATGTATATTTATGACTTTTATTTAAAATATCTGTATACTATATATTGTCTGTCGTTTTCTATAGTATTAAATTTCTCTGTTAATTAAGTGGTTAACTTTAGGAGGATTCCAAGATAGTGGACATCCTATGAACACCCTCTCCATGAGGCTGCTATCCAAAAAAATCCAAACTTGTCTTTTAACCACTTAACTGCATCTGAAATCATAAAATTTCAACTGATAAATGCATTACTAATAAGATTCTGACTCATTGAGGAAGCTCAGATGCATACTGAAGGAAGACTTATACTTCTAAAACTTACTGTATTTAGGGAAGCATTTACCATGTGTAAAATACAGGCCTGAATAGGCACAACACAAGTAAATCTAAAAGGTTTGTTACAGCTGTAAAATTATGTGGAAAGAAGCAGAGAAGATGGAAACAGAGAGCAGCAAGACCAAACTTTCTGCAATTGCCTCTCCATAAAAAGAGACTATTCCTAAGAGACAGAAGGTAAATAAACAGCTGGATGTTAACAAATCTAATGTCAAACTGAGATCGGAAGCCACCTTTCATATGGATGACCTCAAAGAAGCACTGCTGTCACTCCAGAAGGGTATACAAGGTTTCTCTGAGCAGTTATCCAACTTTGGAAACAAAATAAATCAAGTGATGGAACGAATGGATAACATGGAAGAGACTGCCAAAAACAACAAATTATAGATTGCCTAGCTTAAGGAAGAGCTAAGCGCCAAAAATACTGCAATACAGGACATCCAACAGAAAATCATCGACCTGGAAGTGAGAAGCTGGAGAAATAACATACTAATACGAGACTTACCAGAATCCTGTAATAGTAATCAGCTAATTGAAACCATTGTACAATTGTTTAATTTCATTTTAAAATCTGATCCAAATGCCAGCAGAATTGTTATAGAAAGAGTACATTGGGCCCTACATACTAAACAAAGCGCTGACACCCCTAGGCAAATATACACTAAGTTGCTGAACTATCAAGATGTACAAAGAATGCTATCAGCTGCCAAAAAACAAAAACAAATCACATGGAATGGCCACAGAATAATTATTTCGCAAGATCTCCCCTTAGCTATTACAGAAAAGTGCCAGAAACTTTCTCCCTACTGTGCAGAACTCATAAAAAAGAAAATTAAATTTCAAGTACGCTATTCAAACTCTTTAATTTTTACATACAGTGATGAAAAGTTCACTGCAGGCTCACCTAAAGAAGTTAAAGCTGCATTTCTGAAATGCTTCGGCAAAGCCCCTGATGCACAATCCTTTAAACAAGCAATTGTGCATGATTGATCTCCTTTCACTAGTGATCGCTAGCTGGGTTAGCCCCAACACTTAAAACAGCAGTTGAATAAATTTTTTCAAACTAGTAGAACTTAAAATGTAAACTTTATCTTTTTTCGTATACCTTATTTGGAAGTGTTCATCAGCAGGAAGTGACCCTCAGAGGAACATATGTATCAATCCTTGTTGGGAGATAGGTGGTCCTTGTGTTGCAACTTCCTGCCATGGATCGCAAGTCTTCCCTCGAGGTGATAAACACACAAGGTCAGCCATGACTTTCCATCTCCACTGTTCATTTCATCCTAGCTGCACAAACCTCAGCACTGAAATAAATAGGACATGCTGGAGGGACAGATTGATAACCCAGAGGCTCCCTTCACTCTGGAATAAAATCCCAGTCCAGGTTAGGCAGAGTCCCTCATTGACTCTCTTCAAGAGGAATCTTGATGAGTGGATGGGAGATCGTAGGTTTACCCCGGGTATCACTTCTGTGTCACTGTTAGACAGAGGCACAGTATACTAACCTCGAAAAAGGGCATAGCAAAATAAATTTAAAATGGGTGGCGAAAGCCAAACACATTCTGGCTAGGCTTATAAATGCCCTAGGGCAGATAGCCTAGTATGAACCTATGAACCTATGAAAAGCCCACCAAAATAGCACCAAAGGTAAAGCTTCAAAAAGAGAGTCTGATCAACAGTTTGTTACAGTCTGCCCTGCTAAGTTGACTTTTGATGTCACGTGTATGAAAGCCTTAACATTACATAAGTCATGTACAAGCAACTAACTGCTTTCAACTTTCAATTCTGTCTCTTAAGACAGTCGCATATTAACTAAAAGCGCTTTCTCTCTTTTCTTTTTTTAAAAAAAAAAAGTACGTAATCTTCTGACAGCTTAGTTCTGGGCTTACTTCAAATGCAGACTACCTTATATTGTATGTGATATGCTGTGTATACGATTAGAGCTGTTATGTACCAGAACATTGTCAAATACTCTCCGTGAGCTTGAATATAAAGTTATGCCCAAACTATGAAAGTATGGACACACATTTAATGGTCTAATGTGTAAAATGATGCTTTTGTTTTATTTTATTTTAGAAGGACAATCTGTAAAGTGCAACAGCAAGGTCATGTTATGTATCATTGAATCAACCAGCCTGCTTACCAATTAAGATGATCTCAATGCCGTTGGGGCTAGGGTTTTTTTTATATAGCCTCACTGGGAAAAATTTGAGAAATGCTGGTATAAGATGTTATAGGCACACATGGAATGATATCTCTCATATCCATTCTTTAAACAATTCATAGTCACATTTAGATAAAATACATTTTGTATATTATATGTATCAGGCTGTCATGTAAAATGGTATCTTTCTTTTTCCCATACCTCTCACCTTATATGATTGTATTCCTTGTGGTGTATTGAATTTTGGAATGCAGCAATGATAAGGCTGCTATCAAAAAGTTTCACGATACTATATATTTAGTAAACAGTGCGGTGGTTAAACTGAACCATATTTTATTATATTTCAATAGGAGAAGAATGGATTTTTATAAGAAGGGTAAGGGATGACGTGTCTAGGAGATATACTATTTTTGTACATATGTTATGGAGTTTTCAAATTGTTAGAAGAAGTTATTGCAATACTTTATTTAGGTTACATAATATCTGAAGCTGAAAGTCAATTACTAACATCCATTTTTGTAATCTTATGTTATCATACTCTTTCAAACAAGGGGGTGGGTGGATAGGCACAGGTTTGGTGTTGAAAGAGTATGCTGCTACTGCTGTAAACAGGCTATTTTATATACCTATATTTTTTGCCTTTGCATTCACTATATTTAATCAAATTCTCTGGAGCCTTGTAGTTCAAGAAAACCAATATTTACTAATAGGAACAGTTGATTCGCAAATTAAATCTTTGGAATGTGGATTATAGATTCCTGGAATGTGAGGGGGGGTTGCAAAACAAAAATAAGAAGAATCTGTTAATGCATCTAATATTCAAGTCAGAGGCACACATATGCTTTCTACAAGAAAGACACATGCTCAGAGAGGACCGGAAAGGGGTTTTAAACAAAAAATGGATTAAGGAACTAAATGCAGCTGGGGATAACTCAAAATCAGAAGGCATAGCTATTATTATTAAAAAGATCTTTCATCAAACAATCATCGAGCAGTCTTCAGATGAAAGGAGAAGATGGTGTTACTTTATAACCACCAATCCATTCAATAGAAAACAAACAATATTTCTTAGTAATTCCTCCATCAACAGCATTCTGAGACAAAAAGTAAAGATTTTTCAAAGTCTAATGAAATATGCGGAGTCAGAAAGGGCCCTTTCATATCTCCAACCAAACCACATGAACCACAATATCAGACTAAATAACAAAATGATCAACCTATCAAATTAGCCTTTAATCAAAGATTACATTGTATGGGATATACACAGACACAAAGGTAAATCGCTACAAGAACTCAGATATGAGCTAAAACTTGGACAAAAATATACTATTATTCTACGTCAAGTTAGAGAACTTTTAACAACAATTATTACAGAGGAACCTAATATTGAAAGTGACATATCTAGGGTTATAGACATCATAAATAACCTAACCAAGAAAAAAGTATGCTATCACTCACATATACATTTTTGATGACCTCCAAATACCATAATGTACTACTCTTCTCTAAGTATTGGAATCAACATAACAGTGATCTCAGTGAGGACCATAAACTAAGAGCAATAGAATCCACTATTAAGTTCTCCCCATTCAAAAAGCTAATCTATACACAATTAATGATTAATAACAATACCTATTTTACCCTGTGTATCTTAAACAGATTCAGTCCCAATGTGTGTCCCCATCATGTCCATGCTGCTCCTTTCCTCAAGCTGATCTATGGTACATCCTATGGTTGTGCAGTCACACATATAAACTTTGGTTATCCCTCAAAGTTAGATTAGAAAAAATGGGATATCAAAAATCCACTCTATCATGGAAAGTGGCGCTCTTACACATTACTGATCTTAGACTACCTAAATTAAAATTTCATGTTCTTATCACCTTATGTTTATTAATTAAATTTTATATAACCAAAAATTGGATGGATCGCACTAAACTATCTTGGAGAGGTTTCAGAAACCGGGTGATAAAATACATATCCTTACAAAAATCTTTTTAAGGAATTCTAACAAACTAGACTACTACGAGAAATTTTGGAACCTGATCTTTGATATCATTCAGGATGAGTGTGGGACTGCATAATTCATTATAATCATTAAAATTTGATGATTATACACATTTAGTGAGATTTGCTATGCTCCCTCCCAATATCAATATCAATACTAATATTACTATTTGTATCAATATTGTTAGTATTATTATCACTAGTACTATTTTTATTAGTACTATTAGTATCACTTTTTCATTATTAGTATCATTCATATCATTATTATCAGTACCATTTCAGGCACTTAAGGTTTTTTTTTTATTTTATTTTATTTATTTATTTATTTTTTATCAGTTCTGCTTGGCTCCTTTTTTCTAGAGTTTGCAGTAGCATTATATATGTGTATATATTTGTACATAATATCTTTCTTTTTAGCTTATGTTTATGAGAGGTATTTAATGTTATAAGGATTTTTAACTATGTACCCATTGTGCTTGAACCTTTTCTCTGTGGTATTGTCATGCTTCTATTTCTTGTTACCACTTATATAAACTAATAAAATATTATTGGAAATACAAGTGGTTAACTTTAAGTGTTAGGTAAGTAGTGAGTTTTTAGCATATGATTGGTTAGTTTGAAACCATTTGTGTATTTAATGAGAGTGCTGCTTTAGTTTTGTGAAGGTCTGATGAAGCAAATGTTCTATTTGTGAAAGCGCTTACCTATCCATTATTAAATATTTTATTGGATCCTGTATACTACGTATTGGATATACTTAATTTGCCTACTGGACTATCTGCCATGAGTTGCTCAGAGTATGGTTTGGTGATAAGTGCAAACATGTTAATGTTTTTAAATCATTTTTGAATCATTTACTCTATCTACCTGGCCTCCCCTTGACCCATGGCTTTGTGACAGCATGCTCATCAGACTGCCACCTACAACTAATTGTAAAATCAGCCAGTGTTCATCCTGACCAAGAAGTTAAAGAGAATGATCCCAGCTACATATGGCAGTCAGCATATTGCTCCTATAAGCTTTAAGCAAAACTGCCCCTAAAACTAATTAAAATCAGTCAGTGTTTCGTCTTGACCAAGCAGTTAAAAAGAATGATCCCAGCTACATACGACAATCAGCATATTTCCTCTAAAAGTTTTAAGCAAAACTGCCCCCAAAAACTAATTATAAAATCAGCCTATAGATATATATATATATATATATATATATATATATATATATATATATATATATATATATATATATATATATATATACACATGCTCATAACATGTGGTGGAGTTATACCTGAGAACCATACATCTCAACCTCTTAGTGCAAGAAATCTGGCCAAAGGCTGTCCAAATGGGGGGACAATGGGGCAAAACTAGGGGCATATTTTAAATATTGCTCTTATAAATGTAGAATGTTGCCAGAGTGACAGGGTTTGTTTCAGCATATATGTTCTGAAGGATGTGAGTTCTGAAGCTGAAATGTAAGTCATCATTTACTCTCAGAAATCCTCAGATCATCACAGTGATTTACCAGGGAAATAAAAATAATGAATCTGTAGGACAGACCAGAAATATGAGCAATAAACCTGGACATTCTGCAATAATCCAGCCATTTGAGAGGTAGGCTCAAAAATCCCTTAGTGCAATGAATCTGGATTAAGCCTGACAAAGTGGGGTGAGAAAGCCATGAAAATGGGGATATATCTGAAATACTGGAGTAGATAAGCTTACACAGTTGCTGCAGTAACACCCTCCAGTCTGTACTAACATATATTGACTGAAATAGCACAAGTCTAACACTCAGTTACATCTCACTAGTTAGTGACTGAAATTCTCACATCATCCCACTGATGTGCCAGAAATACACAACACTTATGGGGACCAGGCAACGGTACATTCTACAAATATCTGGACATAACATCACATTACGGAAACTACTCTCACCTCCTAAACATGTCACCAAACACCGTCCAAACTACAGTCAGACTGACACAACACTAACCCAAATCCGCTATGGGGAATTACACATGTATTTGCAAATGTACCAGGCACTACAGAGATGTAACAGCACTGAAAAACAGACACAAGTGTGACAGTGCATACCCCCAACTAATTACACTACAGTCACAGTGACATACTGGTAAGCCAAATGAACAATACAGTATAAGGACTGTGTGAACAAAAGCATCTCAACATGTTTGCCACTTACACATTACCCCTACATATACTTGCCCAATTCACAGTATAGTATGATGCCTGACCGTGGTATGGGGACATGTCTCAGTCTGTCCCTACAAACATATACAGCTGATAGACCACCAGAAACTGGAGCAGCATGCACAGGCAGATAGAAAAGTAGCCATAACACATACATCTACCCCACCTCCCTACACAGGCCAAATAACATTGACACACTACACTGCTACACAATCCTGACAGTCTGTCAACAATCACCATAAATACACAGACCACTCAACTGTTCAGAGTCCCACAGAATGTCCAGGCTTTGTCCTCATATATAAGGCCTCTTACACATAATATGTCTGGCAGTCTGATACATCACTGGGATGGTATCAGGAATGAAGGCACTAAATAATGATATACCCTACCTATTACCCTCTTACTACATGTTGTCTGGACAAAGCCTGGCATACTTGGGAGACAGAGGCCCCAAAAAAGGAGCATATGTGAAATATTGCTGTTATAAACTGAGACAGTTGCTGGTGTAACAGGGTTTGTTGTGACATATCGTTTCTGAGGGATATGAAGTCAGAAACAAATGGATGATACCATTTACTGACTGCAATCCTCACAGTATGCTACTGATTTTACAAAGACAAATAATGTCTGGCAAACACACCAAACATGAGAGTCCAACATCTGGCCATTCTGTGGATAGCTCCACAGTTGAGAGTTATGTCAACCACATAACACTGACTTAAAAATCATGCAGAAAAGCCATGTCCACACAAACCCTGTTAAACTAGCATTAATGCACCTGTATAACAGCATTACTTACATTTGTCCTATGTCTGGAATATTCTCCCCCAGTTAGTTGGGCTGTCTCCACAGTTTTCGGTGTAAGAGGTATTTTCAACTACCATCAGTAATGCTGTTGTTCACACACCTCCATGAAGTCCACGTCACAGGCAAGGAAAAAGGGCAATACCCACATGAAGTACTCAATTATAGGACTGTGTTGCCATGCCATTGGCTATAGGAATAACATCACAGCTATTCTGCATGCAGTTAGCAAGTGGGGGACACTAATTGGTGCACAGGCCATCAGCTGCTCATGAGCATTACCTACAAAAGGCAAGCTGCTGCTGCCTATGCAAAACAGATGTATACCTTACATCTGGGGGAGACACACACACACACACACACACACACACACACACACACACACACACACACACACACACACACACACACACACACACACACACACACACACACACACACACACACACACACACACACAAAACCAAGCTACACATATTGGAATTAAAGCAACCATACTTGGAAAAAGAAAAGGTATGTCAGACAAATAAGCATGTAATGGAATGCAGTAGGGACATGTAATAATGGGAAATAGGAAGTTCAACAAATATGTCTCAACTATTGCTGATCAGAATCTATGGCCATAACAACTGGGTCTGTCTGCAGTGACATAGATCACAGCTCAGGCCCCTGAGTCACCCCAGGAAAGAATGGCTCACATATGACTACTACTGGAGAGTGTGTTGAACAATACTGAATGTGACACTGCTAGGGCAGCTACTGGGATGTTGTAGGTATCCATATTTTAATTGTGAATACAACTTTGATATACATGTTTGTCTCAGAAATGTGAGAGACCTATACAGGGCATTTGCATAGTGAAATACTT
Source organism: Protopterus annectens (assembly GCF_019279795.1). Taxonomy (NCBI): domain Eukaryota; kingdom Metazoa; phylum Chordata; order Ceratodontiformes; family Protopteridae; genus Protopterus; species Protopterus annectens. Next base: position 1,282,754,167 of record NC_056735.1, read on the forward strand.
GGTGCAAATGTGTGTGTTGAACTGCATGTGATATACTGAGCTCATACCATTCAACTGTCCAGTGTTATGCACACTGACCATATGTGTGCCTCATACTTGTAGTCATTTACTCATAGAGTTATGTTATGTCTGGCAAATCATCTCCTTCCCATTCCTTTGACTGTTCCTGTTAGGGGTCACCACAGCGGATCATCTGTCCCCATTTCCTACTCTCCTCTGCATCTTGCTGTGTCACACCAACCACCTGTGTGTCCTATCGTAGGCCTTCCTCTTTTCCTCTTACCTGGCAGCTTCATCCTTACCATCCTTTTCCCAATATATACTCAGCATCCTTCCTCAGCACATGTCCAAACCAACATAATCCTGCTACTCTCTGGCCTTGTCTCCAGCCATCCAACCTGGGCAGACCCACTAACATACATATCCCTAATCCTGTCCACCCTTGTCACACCCAGTGCAAATCTTAACATTTTTAACTCTGCTACGTCCAGCTCTGATACCTGCCTTTTTGTTAATGCCACTGACTACAACCCATATAACATAGCTGGTCTCACTACCATCTTGAAGACCTTCCATCTCACAATTACACAAATCCCCCCTGACACTCTTCTCCACCCTCCCTGGCCTGCCTGTACTCTCTTCTTCACCTCTCCCCCACACTCGTCATTAATCTGAACTGTTGATCCCAAGTATTTCAACTCGTCCAACTTTGCAAACTCTACTCCCTACATCCTCACCATTCCTCTATCCTCCTTACCATTCCCACATACATATTCTGTCGTAGTTCTGCTGGCCATCATTCTTCCCCTCTCTAGAGTATATCTCCACCTCTTGAGGGTCTCCATAAGCTGTTCCCTATTCTCACTACAGATCACAATGTCATCGTCAAACATCACAGTCAATGTGGACTCCTGTCTGATCTTGTCTGTCAGCCTGTTCATTGCCACTACAAATAAGAAAGGGCTCAGAGCTGAACCCTGATGTAATCCCACCTCCACTGTTAATGCACCTGTCACTCCCACTGCAGAACTTACCGCTGTCACACTACCCTTGTAGAGATCCTGTAGCACTCTTACAGCTTCCTCCACCACTCTTGACTTTCTCATACAATACCACAACTCATCTCTAGGCACCCTGTCACATACTTTCTCTAAGTCCACAAAGACACAACACAACTCCTTCCAACCTTCTCTGTACTTCTCCATCAACACTCTCAGAGCAAACATCGCATCTGTACTTCTCTTTCCTGGCATGAAACCATACTGCTGATCACTATTCCTCACCTCCCTTCTTAACCTAGCTTCCACTACTCTTTCCCATAACTTCATGCTGTGATTGATCAGTGTTATCCCTCTGTAGTTAACATTGCTCTGCACATCACCCTTATTATTATAATTGGTACCCAAACATTTTTTTCTCCACCCTTCATGCACCCTCTCACTTTCCAAGATTACATTAAACAATCTGGTTACAAAGACCACTGCCATTTCTCTTAAACACCTCCCTGCTTCCACAGGTATGTCATCTGGAACAACAGCCTTTCCATTCTTAATCCTCTTCATAGCTATCCTAACTTCCCCCTTGCTAATCCATTGCACTTCCTGATTCACCATACTCACATCATCCTACCTATACCCTCTCTCATTCTCTTCATTCAACAGCCCCTCAAAGTACTCTTTCCATCTGCTCAACACACTCTCCTTGCTTGTGAGTATATTTCCCTCATTATCCTTTATCACCCTTATCTGCTGCACATCTTTCCTAGCTTGGTCCCTCTGTCTAGCCAATCAGTACAAGTCCTGTTCCCCATCCTTAGTGTCCAACCTTTCATATAACCCTTCAAACACTTCATCCTTAGCCTTTGCCACCTCTCTCTTTGCAATGCACCTCATCTCCTTATACTCCTGTCTATTTTCTTCATCTCTCTGACAATCCCACTTCTTCTTCGCCAGCCTCTTTCTCAGTATACTCCCCTGTACTTCCTCATTCCAGCACCAGGTCTCCTTGTCCTCCTTCCTCTGTCCAGATGTCACACCAAGCACCTTTCTAGTTGTTTCCCTTACTAGCTGTGCTGTAGTTACCCAGATATTTGGTAACTCTTCACTGCCACCCAATGCCTGTCTTAAATCTTCCCTGAACTCAACCTCAAAATCACCATTTTTCAGTTTCCACCATTTGATCCTAGGAGCTGCCCTCACACTCCTCGTCCTCTTCTTGATCACCAAAGTCATCCCACAGACCAACATTCCATGCTGCCTAACTACACTTTCCCCTGTCACCAATTTACAGTCTCTAATCTCCTTCAAACAGGCCCTCCTGCATAAGAGATAATTCATCTGTATGCATCTTCCTCCACTCTTGTATGTCATCCTATGCTCCTCTTTCTCTTGTTAAAATATGTATTCACCACAGCCATGTCCATCCTTTTTGCAAACTCCACCACCAACTTTCTGCATTCCTTTGCTTAACACCATACCTACCCATCACTTCCACATCCCCTCTGTTCCCTTCACCAGCATGCCCATTGAAATCTGCTGCAATCACCACTCTCTCACCCTTAGGTACAGTCATCACCACTTCATCCAACTCACTCCAAGATTTTTCTGTCTTATTCATCACACACACAACTAGCAGAGCATATGCACTAACAACGGTCATCATTACACCATCAAGTTCCAGCTTCATTAACATCACTCTATCCGACACTCTTTTCACCTCCAAAAACACCCTTGCCATACTGTTCCTTCAGCATAACCTCTACATCATGTCTCCTCCCATCCATACCATGATAGAACTATTTGGACCTGAGTCTGATACACCTAGCCTTGCTTCCTTTCCTTCTGGTCTCTTGCACACACAATATATCAACCTTCCTTCTGTCCATCATATCATCTAGCTCTGTCCCCATACCAGTCATACTGCCAACATTAAAAGTTCCTACCCTCACTAATACACTCCTAGCCTTTCTCCTCTCTTCCTGCCATATGAGCATTGGACATCCTCCAGGTTATGTCTGTGAATGCAAAGATTACTGTGCTATCAAATGACTTAGGTGTGTTACAGCAATATTACAAAAGTGTCACAAATTTTGGCCCATTGCACACCATGTATGTTTGGAGTCCTCCAGATGTCCTGCTCTAACAGGTTGACAGGAATGACTGAGCAGCAAGAGTGTAAATACGGTGTGTCATACTGACACAAAACAGAAATGTATATCAGGTATTACCTGTGCACATCTATGTATGAATAGGTGTACCTGGCTGCCTCATAACAGCAGACATGGGCTGCAAAATGACAGGTAAATAAGCTGTACATGTTGTACATGTGTATTCTCAGTTTCTGTGCATCCAACAGAGTTAGATTTCTACAGCTACTGGTTGTTGCATTGCGCAGGCATAGACATGAGTACTGGAATAACCATGATTATCAGGTTGAAATTTCAGAGGTGCCCAACTGTGTAATGACCTTGTGTCCATGCCTACTACAAGCAGCCATATGACCACTGTCATAGCTGTATGGACTTACTTGTAAAACCTGTCTCCACCAAAGTGGAGGAATCCCCTTTGCTGGACAGCAGCAATACACAAACTACATAATTGGTTGCTATGTCGGCTGTACAGGTCAGATTAGGAGCAGGCACCAACTTGGCAACAAGTCAACCTTTGTCTGAATGAGCATATAAGGTCACAGGTGGATTACTGTAAGGCTAACTATGAGTACAAATTGGACGCATCCATCAAGGACAATTGCAAGGCCATCTTCACATATGTCTGCAATCTCAGAGGTGGCAACCCAGCCCACCCTATGATGGTGGTCAATCACACCACATACACATACACAATAACTATAGCCAATCTGCTGCAGACAGGTTTAGGGCAAACATCACCCCCCCTGGCTCACCAGCAGTGTAGGTGGATATGCACATCACCCGCATCTCTCCCCTCATCATCAGGGAGCAAGTGCATACTACCTAATCAAAGTCAACAAAAGCAAGTCTCCATGGGAGCTTAGAACATTCCTGTCTGCATCCTACATGAACTCAGGCATATGCTTCCAGCTCCATTACACATTGTATGCAAGCAAAGCCTGAGCAACTTTGACATCCCATCTGCAAGGAAGATGGCCACTGTCATCCCTCTACACAAACATGAATGATGAATGGTGGTTTATGCAATGTACTGGCCCTCATTGAGGGGAACATGACACATCAGGACCAGGAGTACAATGCAGGTTCATACTGTGCTGATTGATAACAGTGGTGTGATGTGGTTGTAAGTGGTGGCTAATGATAGGCAATATTGATATGCTGGCTCTGTAAATAACTCTGGGCAATGTCTGAGGTCCTGTAATTGTTTCTCTGTTTATGTCTTCCAGGTGGCATGCAGCGTCAGCCGGCATACACTGCAGAGGAGACTGCAGCTATTACAGAAAAAATAATACAGCACCATGTGGTGCTGTTTGTCTGGAGCCGACAAAATCTGTGGGAGTGGACTGCCTGTGGGATGACCTTGTTCACAGAGTGAACACCTTGGGCCACCATGGCTGCACACACGATGAGGTCAGGCATCGGCAACCGGCCTGATACGCCAATACATTGTGCCTGCAAAGGGCTGCTGCCATGGCCAGGGACCATTCTGCTATGTATGGGGGTCCAGCCACACAGGCTCCACTTACAGCAACAGAGGGGCTCCTTGCCACCTTTGGTGCAGCACCCACACAACACCCATCACAGGGAACACTAGTCGTGGAGGTGGGTGGCACCCAGGCAACAGACAAAGAGCATCCAGTTAAGGCCATAGTGCACATCAAATTATTCATGTATCAGTTATACTGTCTTCAATAGAGTATCTAGATGCATATGTCAGTTCAATCTGCATTTGTGGGTGAGGTTTAGTAATGCACACAAGTGCACATCTGTGGTGAGGGACAGCAAATTGTGTACTATCATAGCTTGTACTGTACCTGTGCAGACACGTAGCATTCATCTTGTACCAATGCCAAATGTTTGCTGACAGTACCTCTCCCCCACAACTACATAGGTACCTCTGGTCTGCATGTGGTACAGCAGCCTGAAGCTGGTGAGTATGGGTTTTTTCCTGTTGTGGCTCACCAGTAACCCAGGCATGTTAAGGTCATGCATGTGACCATGCACACAATTGTTACTCTCAGCTGTTTAGCAATATCTGCATGTTCACTTGTGGTGGGGTTAACTGCATTGCATCACAGTGGTCATCACAGGGGCCTATTTGCAGGAGATGTCACTTATCTGTAGCATACCTCACAACCTGTCATTGCAAGAAATCTGGACAAAGACTGACAAAATGGGGGACGAAGGCCCAAAACTAGGGACATATTTTATAAATTAGTGTTATACTTTGCATATAAATGGTGTACACACACCTGTTAGAATGCCAGGTATTTGTGAAATACAAAAATGCGAGCGCAATAACACATTTCTGAACCCTTCCAACCTGTCATGTGACCTATAACCTGTACAATTCAATTGTAAAACAAACAGATATGTTAGGGGAACAAATATGACACATAAAAACTTACAAGAAGCTAGATGTATACGTGTGCACAGGCTGAAGCTAATACTGTGTTGAAGCAGCTTTTGATATTATTACAGCATTACTTCTTCTTGGGTACACACCTGCCATCAATTACAGAGACTTCTTGATTAACAGCAAATAACAGTCAGCTGTCCTACCAGGATTATTCAAAATTTACTCAGTTGCCTGCCACAGCAACAGCCATTGTTTGCATACAGCTTATGAAGCAGCAAAGGGATCTTGTTTGCCAAAGCTATCAACCCAGAGAATGGTACACACACACATTTCCACAGTACCACATATACTATGGAACACAGTGAAGACAGTCATCAAATGGTGGTGGAAATATGGGGCAATAGTGACATTGCAAAGAACTGGACATCCCTCCAAATGTGAGAAAAGACAAGACCCAAACTGGTCAGAGAGGCTGCCAGGAGACCTACAGCAACACTGCAGGAGTTGCAGGAATCACTGGCATGTACCAGTTGTGTACTACATGTGACAACAATCTCCTGTATTCTTCACATGTCTGGCCTATGGCGTACGTTTGGAATATGGAAGCCTTCTCACACACCGAACAGCATCCAGGACTGGTGAATTTCTCAGGGAAAATACATCAAGTCCACCAACAGCATGTGGGGAAATCTGTTATGGTGTAATGAGACCAAGGTTGCACTTTTTGACCACAATACCAAAAGGTTTGTTTGGCACAAGAACAACACTATGCATCACCAGAAGAACACCATCCCCATGGTGAAGCATGGTGATTGCAATGTCCTGCTTTGGGGTTGCTGTTCATAAGCTGGCCATGGTCCTGTAGCCAAAGTGGAGGAAATTAGGAACAGTTCAAAATACCAGTTCCTTTTGGCACAAAATCACGTGTCTGCTAGAAAGCTGTGGATGGAGAGGACTTACACCTTTCTACATAACACTGACCCATACCGTACATCAAAATCCATAAAATAATGTCTTCATCAGAAAACAATCAACGTTTTGGAATGGCCCAGCCACAGTCCACACATACATCCAATAGAGAATCTGTTGGGTGCCCTGAAGAGGCCTGTGCAGAAGTGATGCCCTCGCAATCTGACAGAGTCAAAGGTACAAATATTTCTAAGTCGAGGTGTGCCATGCTGATACACACCTTCCCAAGAGGACTGACTGCTGTTATGAAATCAAAAGGTGCTTTAACAACATATTAGTTTAAGGGTTTGCACAGTCATGCAACCAGCCTATTGCATGTATTTCAACTTCTACATGTTACCCCTAACCAGTGTGTTTGTTTTTCAGTTGGATTGTACAGGTTATAGGTCACATTAAAGGTGGGAAATGTTATCACATGATTTCTGTGGTCTCGTTATATGTCAGACAAACCTGGCATGTTAACAGGGGTGTATACATTTATAATATCCACTGTACGCTTAGAAGGTTGTTGGAGTAACTGGTTCTGTTGTAACATACATGCACTGCAGGTTTGGAAGTGTGAGACACAAAATATGTTATTAAATAGTGACACCCGTCCTCATATAATCCCATTAATGTGTCAGACAAATACAGGATTTATGATGAACAGACCAGAAATATGAGCCACACATGTAGACATTCAGCAACACTCTGCACAGTTAAGAGATATGTTCTGTAGGAGTTGCCACTGTGCTATACAGGTGAAATGCAGTTATGTGTACATGGGTGCAGTGTGTGTGCTACTTGAAGGCCCATCACCTGCTAACACTACTCACATATCACAGAGGTGTATAGAAATTGTAACAGGAAGTAGAAAGGGCTGCACTGAATGATGTTAACTGCCTGTCCAGGGTGTGCATGTAGTGGTCTGACTGTGTTGTAAATGTCATCAGTTGGCTATTGTAAGGTCTGTGTAATGCCTGTTTGCCACCTTGCCACCTCACCTGTATGTGTGTATGTGCATGTGCAAGCATGTGTGTGTGTGTGTGTGTGTGTGTGTGTGTGCGTGTGTGTGTGTGTGTGTGTGTGTGTGTGCGTGTGTGTGTGTGTGTGAGTGTGTGTGCATGTGTAGCAGCAAATGGTATAGTGCAGGTGTCAATTTACTTATGTTGTCTTTCCCCCACAGGTGGTCATGGTGGTCGCGGTTCCTCCCATTCAGTATATGAAGTCAGTGTCTCTGCAGACTCTGACAATGATGATGGTCATATTGAGGCACAGGTGGTGTTTTCAGGAGCTGAATTTGTGCCATCAGTTGGCATCCCACAGTCATCCAGAATGTCCCCGCACAGAGTCACAATGCTCACACATGCCCCGTCCCCAGCAGCCACAGATGATGGACAGTTGGCAGGTGATGGCATGGAACAGGCTAGTGTGGTGACTATGGCAGGTGTTAGTGTAAACACTGACCATAGCCAGAGTGCAAGCAAGGTCACAAACAGGCGGATCGACAGGGGTGCTTGCAAGAGGACTGCTGCTCATCAAGCCGCTGCCACAAGTGCCACAGCAGGTGTCACCAGATGCATGTTTCAGGCTATCATGGATGCATAGGCATGTAATGTATGCAACACCAGACAAATACTCAGGGTGGTGGATGTAACTCTTCCTGATTTATGTGGCAACATACGTAATCTTGTTGGGGCCACATGCCAAAATACTGAGGTCATGAATAGATGGCAGGGTGACACCTTGACAATCTTCGACAGTGACATGTCTGTGCTAGAGCGTGTGGTGGGAGATGGGCATCAGCCACATGGATGTAGGTCAGCACCAACATCAGTTGAGAGTCTACGGGGCCATGCACCTTCACACACCCGTATTAGCAATGACACCAGCACTACCGAAAGGAGTTTGCTGTCCACATCACCACAGAGCAGGCCATGGGCACGTGGTCCTGGCCAGTCCCATCAGGGACATGGATCCAGCAGAAAGCAGTCATCATCAGGAAGCAGTACTGCATCTGGCCTTGGGCTTGGTGGTGCCAGTGAGACCATTGACAGGACCAGTTCATGTGTCTGTGGCCAGAGACGGTGAACTGGACACCCTGCCATGTACGGTCCACAGCTGTCCAACATACCCCAGTGTAGGGCAGCCACATGGTGTGACTGTGTGCATACATACACACACACATCTGTGCAGGTCAACTCCAGACACACACAGCACCTCTGCACAGCCCATCTATAGGATACCCCCCTCCAAACACACACACCTATGGATGTCAACCATATGGCCCAGTTTAGGCCTCTGGACAACCCACACCACACCCTGTGCATATGATGATACCTGTGCCACATCCCTGTCATCCAAACCATCAATGCAGGGACAGACTAATATGGGTCTGATGCACAAGGTGAATATAGTGCAGTGTAGCTATGTAATGCTGGTTAAGGTGCTGTCTGCTTGCATTTGTTATGGGTACACATAAAGGTGTGTGTACCTTAGTAGCCATGGTGCATTATTGCTGTTAGTACCACTGACTGAATGTAGTCTGACATGCTGTATTCTGTTTGTGTTCCAGGTGTCTGTGTGTCTGCAGGCTGTGGCCCGGCAAACATTACCAATGTGGAGTTTGGCAGAGTGGGAATAGACCGACATGTCATAGCCAAGGTACAGCTTTATATGTATGTTTACCAGGTGTGTATGCATGCCACAGTGCGTGACGGAGACTGTTGTCAGACAGTGTGACCTGGCTTACATACCCCTTGTCACAGACAGGTAGCCCTCAGACATGTGACCTCAGTTTTGTGTAGTACCACAGGCTGATACATATGGAACAGTTACTGGAGTACTTTCAGTAGGTCCCTCACCAGCTTAGCCATTAGATTGACCACAACAGATTCACATGTCAGCACCTGTTGCCCATGCCATTTCCCATACACTCAACCCTGATGCAGTTGGTGAGGCCATGCATGGTACTGTGTATGACAGGTTTGTTTGTGGTATGTATTCCTGAGTTCACAGGGTGGAACAGGGAGACAAAATGGTATATACTTTGCATGCACACAGTAAAGACTGACACAGGGGATATGCATACAGTAACACAAACACAGCTGGCAACGGACAGATTAGTAAACCTATACCCACTTTAATGTACTTTAGTGCTACATACACATGACATGCCCCACATAAATTATATGCATGGGACATAACCTACTACCTCTTACAACATGTAGTGTTGTAAATGCCTTCATGGATGGTGACATAACCCACCAGAATAGCAACTGGAGTCATCTATTGCTCCTACAAGCCTGGACAAGTGATAGGGTAACAGACGTTCGATCAGCATGATGTTTCAGTCAGGTATGATATCTGATGTTGGCATGTGTGTCAGTACACTAACTGTGACATATTTGGTAACAATATCACATACATGGACATTGTCAGGGTACACAGACAACATATGGCTTGCAAATATCCAGATATTCCATAGCCATCTGTACAGATGAATGGAATGGCCTGTACAATGGCTTAACATGTTGCATGTGAGGCAGATACCATTAACACGCTATATAAGGTAATGCCATCAGGAGGTGGTAAACAGGCGTGGATGGTACACACATCAAAATGGCATAACTCACATAGGGCATGATTCTCACTCCAAACACACACACTAACTTGCCAGTATTGAGATTAGAACCCCTGCCTATCACTCACTCACACACACACGCGCACACACACACACGCGCGCGCGCGCGTACACACGCACACACACACACCGGCAGGTGATGTGATATTATAAACCAACCTCAGTATTGTTACACAATGGGGCTCACCTTTTATGCTGGCACTTGCAACTGTTTGCAACTGGTATGCCACTGTCCACAGCAAGACATCACTGTATGCCGTTCAGGGTATCCATGTGTGTGACTCACTCTGTCTGTGTCCCCCTGTGTGTCTCTCTCTATCACTGTCTGTCTCTCACTTCCCCACATCTATTTGTGTGTATGCTGGACATATGTTATCTGTTGCCCATATATATGTGTGTGTGTGTGTATCTCATGCAACAGATGCAGATATATCACATATGGGCCACCTACAGCTAGCCGAGAGTAATCTTGTATGATCTGTGTGTGTGTGTGGGGGGGCAGTTGAGGTGTACATAGCTGTCTGTATGCACATACATATATACACAATGCAGTCATATATTCCAGTGTGGGTTGCAACATGTCCTGTGATTCTCTACAACATATCCTGTGATTCTTTAAGTGTAGAAGCATGCCCAGTATGACCATCTATAGTGAGGGTGGGACTCCATTCCAGAGATAGTTGTATTGCAGTTCAGGGTTTTGCTACAGCCATGCCTCTCAGGAGTACACATGACTTTCCTCAGGGTACTGGGTTTGTTTAGCAGACATTTTCTGACATATCTGTAGTCTGACACTGCAATATATTGTGTCATTACCTAGTGCCAGACATCCTCAGATCATCACAATGCTTTACCAGAGGAATACTAGTTGTATGATGCATAGACCAATATTATGAGGGCAGCTATGTACATTGTTGCCCAACAAGGCTATTTCTGAGGTGTGCCCAAAGCCAGTTGAGTAATGTTGCACTGTGTACACAGTTCAGCAACCTGGTGATATACTGGCTGGAGATCTCCTGCTTGTGTGGTATCTTTCTAACCTGAGATGTCATATCCTTGTGTAGGCATACCTCTCACCTGTACATTTTTTGGCAGGTTGTCTAGGTGTTTGGCTAGTGGTTTCATCCTGTCTACGTCAAGTTGTGTTTTTATGGCAAGTTAGTTACATATAATTGAAGAGTGATGTTACAAAATAATGACATACATCACTGTTTCAGGTTACACAACCTTCAGCCTTTGCTCCACTTTTATTTCTGCCCTTGTCCAGACATCTTGCTGTCAGGGGTTGGGAGTTATGGATGTGGGTACAGAGTGCATTGTACTGTGCAGGCATGTCCACCATATGTAAAAGCAAACATAAGAAAAAAGGATTACTGAGAATAACCACTGGCAACAGTACCAAAAAAACAGTTATATTCACAAAAGCCTTGGCACCTCTGCTACACATCCTTCAAGATGTCCATTATATGTGTAGTATATTCCACATAGCACTGTAACTTCCAGGTATGTCAGTGGCAGAGCAGTGAGTGTCATTGACATGCATAACAGTTGGCACTGCAGTTATCTGCACGTGGCCTTGTCAAAGACAGTACTGTACCTAGGGCACTATGAGATGACTGCCAGGAGAACGTGCTGGCCAGATTCTGGCAGCATTAACCACACATAGCTTATTGACCCCTGCATATTGTGGACAGGCAACATTTTTTCATATGTATTGGTACAGCCCTGCCAATGTGTGCTGTGCTGCTATTTCCCTGCAAACATACATGTTACTGCATTTCTGTGGGTATATGGGGGGGGGGGGCACACCTGTACAGATTTCCACAGACTGCACTATTTGCTTTACATTTTGGTTCCATTTACCATACTATTGTGCCCTGTCTTGGGGACTAGAGGCATATCAGTAAAGAGAATAGGTCAGATTGTAATGGCATACATTTGAGTTTCAGACTTCATACCTTTCATAGCCTTACTGCAACTGTGAGTCCTGCTGTGCTATCGCTGCGTGAGTCTGTAGGGCGGTAATTCAACATTGCCGCGATTTGTGTGCCTTTACCAGACATTTCTGTCTGGTTTTCTACAGCTGACTTGCTGTGTGGGTGTGAGGGGTGAGTATGGGACCCCACACTGACATCCATGCCTATGACCTATTACCCACCAGTTAGTTGTCCCCACACATATACTGTAGTGGGATTTGCCACCTTGGGTACTACTGCATAGTGTGTGGAGGCCAGTTTTGGCCAGACATTTCTTGGTGTCCCACATAGTTGTCAGTTGAGTGCTGCTATCCCAGTAGGCCACTACATTCCCTTGCATGTATGCAGCATTACCATAGATATGCTAGCAAAACATACTAATCCATTCATTTATTGTTAAGAAGACTGACTTACCTTGTGCCTGCAGCAGTTGTGGAGACGGTGCTTGAGGGTCGCTTATGTTGGATGCACACAGTACACTGCCTATACATGGTAAGTTACAGGTAATGTGATGTGTGTGTCATCCATTTTACTGTATGTGCGAGTCAGAGAGAGGTGTCAGTCCGTGGGGTTCCTACAGTGTCAGTGAGTGTGCTATGCGTTGCCTCTTTGCCAAGGCCTGAGCATACTGGCACACCTCCATCTGCCTACAGGCTCAGGGGCCTCCTCTTCTGAGTCTCTCTGTGCCTGTGGGGACGTTGGCAATGTTTGTGGGTTGTGTGGCCCTTCCCTGTGCTGTTCCTGCTGCATCTGTTTCTGCAGGATCATATTGTGTAGCATGGCACATACCATGAACATGTGTGCACATGTGGCTGGAGAGTACTGCAAAGCTCCACTAGATATGTCAAGGCAGTGGAACCGTGACTTGAGCATCCCAAACACATGCTCTATAATGATGCTGGTTTGTGCATGTGCCTCATTATGGCATTCTTGTGTGGGTGTGTGTACATTTCTGATGGATGTAATCATCCATGGCTCCAGTGCATAGGCGGCATCTCCCACCCAATGGCCATACAGGATGCCCCCACTGGCAAATGCCTAGTACAGCTGTGACGAATGCCAGATGTGGGAGTCATGATAGCTTCCGGGGCTGCCAGCACACGCACTCATGATAATGCCCTGGGCATTGCACATGGCCTGGCAGTTGATGGAGGGGAATCCTTTGCTGTTTATGTAGACCCTATGCTGTTCACCGGGTGGTGCTTTGATATGGATGTGCATGCAGTCTATGACACCCAGTACCTCTGGATATTCTGCTACATGGTGGAAGAGACACATATTGCTGGTCCTCTCCTCGCTGGTGTTGGGGAAGTAAATGTGCTCACCAGCATGTGGTAGCATGGCATCCAGGAACTGGTGGAGTACCCTGGATGCAGATGGCTGTGAGACCAGCATGATGTCCCTAGTAGGTCTTTGGAAAGTACCTGTAGCTAGAATTCTTAAGGCTACACATACCTTGGTATCCACTGGGATGGGTTCCCATCTATTGGCTCTATGTCTGAGTTGAGGCTGGCACAGCTCGGTGATTTGCTGAAGTATGTCTCTGTCCACCCTGTAGCGCTCTACTATTTCCAGATCATGTAGCCCCTGGTAAGTTATCCTGGGTCTGAACATTCTTCTCCTTCTCGTCGGTCTGTGGCAGTTATCAGCATTATCCTCCTCTCCACCTTCAGCCTCTATCACATACTGATGGACCAAAGCAATGGCAGCCCTAATATTTTCCCAGATAAAATTCCCCTGCATGTGTACATCAGTGGTGCAGAGTTTGTGTGAAAAACCTGACTGCAAGGTGTTTCCATAGTTTATACTGTTGTGCTGCAGATGCTGCATGTATGATTGGCTGACTATGATGCATTCCACCTGCTAGCTATGTAATTTGTTCTGGATTGCTTTTATTCTGATATTTTCCTTTTTTCCTTCCCATTTCCTCCGCTTTTAAGCCTCGAGGCACGCCACGCAAACCTGGTGCCCAACTATAAGCAGTCCTGCTATTTCCAGGTTTTTTTTTTGTTTGTTTTAGACAGGGTGCGTGCTGCCCAAACCCATTTAGCTAATGTAAACATGAAGAAATGGCCTTCCCTGTATGCGAACACACTCTTCATTTCATGTAATTAGTCAGTACAGCCTCAGACAGATCCCCTTGCTTAGCTGTGCTTAGCTAAGCTTATCTGTGTGCCATACAGCTCCATTGTGCTTACATCATGTATGTCACACCCCCTTTTCATGTCTGTTGCTCCTCCTAGTTACACAATTGTGCTGTAGCATCTACATGGTTAGGTGCAGTTTGGCATTTAGAAGATTTTTGTGATTCAGTAAATTTCACCTCCTTTGCATACCCCACTGCCTTAGTCCATAGTTACTGCACTACCCCAGAGCCTTTCCCCTTGACAACCAGTGTTCCCTGATATTGTTTTGATTCTGCAGCCATAGACCATAATGGCACAATGCAGATTTCCCTTAAAATTGAGTTTTCACTTTTTTTTTATTTTCGGCACTGTTCTGTTTGCGTACCGCTGCCCTATGCTTAAATTGCTGAGAGCGGCCAAAAAAAATAACTTTGATTTTTATAAAAATGAAGTACTTTTCCATGCCAGTGGCATATATTTGGGCATTGGCATGCCTAAAGAATATATTATATGCTTTTTTTGGAGCTGTCATGCCTCCGTTTTGTTATTTGCAGAAATGTACTCGGCTAGTAGCTAAATACATTTCTGCAACTAACACTGTTCTTGCATGGATACTTGCCTGCTTACTGAATCACTAATTCACCTTACTTGCATAGTTTTCACCAGCAAATTAGGTAATTAGCATTCTGCGCTGGTTTCCATGCAGGAACAGTGTAGGCAGGCTCATGCACGTCAAAACACTAGTTTACTGGATCACTCGGCAGCCATATTCCGTACAGGAGTGGCTACACTGTTCCTGCATGGAAAAATTGTTTATTGAATCCCAGGGAGTGTGTTTGAGTTTCAAAAATTTAATAGTGAGATTAAGATGTTCAATAAACTCATGTAACTCATGCTCAGTTACCATCCATAGAATAAAAATATCATCCAAATTATGAACATATAAATTAATGTGTTGAAAATTTTCACTAGAAAAAACATGCAATGTCTCCAAGGCATATATAACTAAATTTGAATAGTTGGGGAAATAAAAATCACCCATCGCTACACCTCTCACTTGAATGTAAACTTCTCCATCAAAATAATTATCAAGAATAATATTCATATAATCCATAAGAATCAAAATATCATCAGAACTTAAAAATTGGTAAGACAAGAGGGATGTGTAAAAAAATCAAGCCTGTCTGACTTAGGAATACAAGTAAACAGCTCCATAATGTCAATGGTTGCAAAAAAAAAGTTTGGATCCCATTGGTGACTATTCAGACAGTGCAAAAAAATCCCTCATGTCCCTTATGTGTATTTGTACTTGAAAAATAGGTTTAAGAGTGTTATCCACATAAACTGCTAAGGAGTGGGTTTTGGAATTTTGTGCCACTACATTCAGTCTAAAATGATGTTTTTGTATGTTTTTAGGCACCTTAGGGATTCCACAAATGGCTGTAATGACTGGATTAGGAGATAAGAGAAATTCATATAGTTTGGAATCACTAACCCCCTGCAACAAATTGTCACAAATCAAGTTTTCAATAAGCTGTATTAAAGTCAGTATGAGAAACATATAAATATGTACTGGTGTCTTGCAACATAGTGAAAATAATACATGAGTAGTCTATGAAATCGAATAGAACAGTTCCTCCATCTTTGTCAGGCTTCATAATACAAAGAGTTTTATTGCTAGTGAGGTCTCAATCTACCTTTCCTTTTAACTAAGAGTATACAAATAATAATAATATTTTTTTATGCAGTGCATACATTTCCTGTTCACAAGCTTTTTCAAAAGATGCTGTCAAGGGGTACATATTTTTTTGAATACTGAATGTACAAAGCTTGCATTATTACTATCCTGTTCAAAATAAACAGATAAATTGAGTTTATGAGTAAGCAATGTAATTCTGTAATGGCATCAACCAAATCAAAACATTTACCAGGAATGAAGGTAAAACCCTTTTCAATCAAAGTAAAAACATGATATTGCCATCAACCTAAGCTTAGTTGAAAATTTTAAAACCTTGGTGGTTAAAAGTAAATCATCGAAGCTCGAATGACTAGTGTTAGCAACATAATTAACTTTTAATTCCTGGGTTTGGATCTCACCTTGTTCCACCCCCTGTATTGTTTGTTCCCCCTTGTAAAACCCTTGGAAGTACTCTGATGATTATTTTGTGCGTCATAGACACATCTGCAGATATGTTGCTATTATGTGCTAGCCAGTTAACATAACAGCCACACTTTGAGCATTAATTTACACAGTATAAATAAACCCTGTTGTTTGCTGAAATCACTTGGTCTGCAGTCACAGATGCAGAATTTTCTTCATTAGGAACTTCATTTTTTTAAGGTAAGTTTAACCTTCAAAAGTGTACTTTATGTGCTGGCTCCAACTGTACTGTTTAGTTAACTTTGCATAGGTAGTGTGCTTTTTGAATTGTGTGGTAACATCTTGTAAGTAGCAGCTGTATTCAGTCGTAATGTAACCCGAGTCAAACAAAAGGGGATGACCCTGAGCCAGATGGGTGCACGTGCATGAGCAGACCAACATTAAAGTTTCACTGCATGTATTTTTAGAATAAGTTGCCTTATCAATTAAAAAAAAAAATTTTACTCATGCTATTATATCAGTATTGTTTTTTGTATGCTGTTGCAGTGGTCATGAGCAGATTGTTGTACAGGTAGGCACTGAGTAGGCTAGATACAGTCCTGTACTTCCCTGGCATATGCATGCTATACTGGCAGTGTGTTTAAGAATTTTTTTTGGGGGGGGTGTACACTTCCGGGTACATGGAAATTCTGGATGCTAGTAGCATTATGGAGTCCAAGTGAACATAAACTGTGTGGAGATTGTGGTGTGCCTTAAGCATGTGTACTTTGACAATTTGACAGTTGCAGACCTTCAAACTGTTATGTAATCCAAACACAAAGAGGATAATGTCAGTGCAGAGCTTTTGGCAGCAGCAGCACATATGCAGCACACGTATAAAGAGAATAGGTTAGTGCACCTGCATGACATACACTCTGCAGCTGAAATGCCTGTACTGTTACTGTAGGGCAGTTTTCCTTTACATGGTTTATGTTCCTGATTATATAAAGATTCATAATAGATGCCTTTAGATTCAACTCTAAGCAGTCAAAGGCATGTCATGAGGAGGGTCAGCCACTCTCAGTATTCACATGGCTGTTAGATAACAGTGGAATTCTGATGCAGACCATTGCCTGACTTCATCAACTGCAGCTGGATATGTTATGTATTCATTACCAGTGTTTCTCCTTCAGATGGTAATGTACTGCAGTATGTACAGGTGTGCAGCTCTGAGTGTTACAGACCTTGGATATGTGTTAGTGGAATCTAACTAAAGCACATAGGACAGCAGATTTCTGTGAAGGCATGCACATAAAATGTAATGTTGTGCTTATCACTATGTACGTTATTTCCATATACAGTATGATGCTTGCAAAACAGGAACAACACAAATACGAGGTTTCCCATGCAGAGAATCAGATCTTGCTGCAGTTCCTCCATATCCATCGTAGATGGATGATCAGCCATAACGAAGTCTGACTGGCCATATTATAGCTATGCCCAGTGAAAAGTGATAAATGACATAACTGTTGTCAGTGGTCAAGGCAGAAACTAAGAACACGTCACATGCAAGGCCACCAACATGCTAACTGCTGCTAAGGAGACAAAGCCCATCTGACAGCAGAGCTTAGAGTTGTGGGAGACATTTTGTTGGCTGAACTGGTATTAAGACTGACAAAGGAGTCCCTTGTCTCACTGCATGGGAGATCTGAGCCCTCATTAGGTCACAATGGAGTCATGGACATTACAGCAGAACAACAGTAGGCTCCAAGAATGTTTTTTGCAGATACCTGAGATGCATACCTGTTATACATTGTGTAACTGCATAATGTGCACATATGTACTGTGCTATGGATTACATGTTGTAGCAATTCTTTTGATTACAAACATTAAGGTTTCAAACTATAAGACACCAGTACAAGGTAAGGTTGCAGGGTTGGGAGGGTAGCCTAATGGTTAAGATGTTTGCCGAACCTATGAACCTATTACATACTACCACTATACTACTTAGTAGCTGTTAGTTCATTCATTTATTCACTGGGATTACAGTAATGAACATGCATATTATTTATTAAGTATTTCCCTTTGGTGTCTTCACAGGTAATGTTTTATCAGGCTCCTCCACCATTCATGTACTGTTGCCTGATGCTGGAGCTAACTTAGACTCCAGTTATAATGGAAGTTGAAATTTGTCATGGTCTGAGGGTACTGAGTGTTGGATACAGGTAGATGGAGGCCAGGTCTATACCACAGTCATTGGACATGACCTCTGTGCTTGTGAAACAGACCCCTGGGACACAGGAAGACACTCAGTGAGAGGAAGTAACAGACGGGAAGCTCCAGCATCACAGAGAGAGAGAGAACGAGGAGACAAATAACTATATCAGCTAGTAAAATGTAACCACTCTAACCAGAGCGACACCAACAACCATAAGATAATCCACCACAAAGATGTTGCTGTCATGGAAATAAAGTTTGATAATGAACTGCAAAAATTAAAAAAACACACATTGCCTTAGCGCCTTCGCCCTTTACATTTCCTAGGGCATTATCAGAGTAAGGAAAATTAACAAATCGTCCCCTTTTATAGAAAATCATCATCACATGGTTTGCTACTAACCACCTACCTAGTTAAACAGCAATTGATATCTCAAAAGATAGTAAATGAACCCTCTATTCACACATAAAATTCGAACATACGTTCATATCCAAAGCAATTTAAAAATATACGTTTAAAATATATATGTGTTTATAATAATAAATACTTCTATCTTAAACATTTTTTGTGCGTAACCAAAATAAAAATAGAAAACCAAGCTCCTAAAAATCAATACATATTAAATTTGTAGTGCCCTAAATTTCAACACACTAGCAATGGAACAATGTTCATTAGCACCTGGGTGTTCCATTGGATTGAATCTAAGTTGCCATAGTGTTTCTTTTGTTTCTAACATAGTTTTAAAATTACCCCCTCTCTCGTTTGGAACAATTTTATCGATGACAAAAAATAAAAATCTCTTAAAGTTTTCACAGGTCAAACTGTGGGAATATAAAGCACTGTTAGTTTTCTTGTTTTTTATATCTCTATTATGCTCAGATATTCTTTCCTTTAATTTGCATATAGTTTTACCTACATAGAATGCAGGGCATACTGTACATGTCACAGCATAAACCACCATCCTGGTGTTCAGTTGCACCGACCTGGACACTAAATAGTCCTGTTGTATCCATGTATAGTAACATGTGGGCCATCATTGACAAACCTACAATACCTACACATACCACATTTTAGCATTGTGGATTTTTAATTTACCAGTTGTTTATTTTTTTGCTCAAGTAAACCTTTAAGATTGTTCCTTCGAATGTACAGAATGTGTAGCTCCATTCCTAATAAGTTTTTCATCTCTCTAGGCAGCACTACATCCCAACAATTATTACGTACCATTCTTATTGAAAGAGTGTCCTGGTTATATGGTAAAACAATTCCATTATTTAGGGCACTTGATGGTCTAGAGCTGAATGTTGTACCCTGTTCTGTCAACGGTATAGGGGTATACCTGCTTACTCATTTTTTCACCACTCCTTTAATTTTCACTAAAAGTTTGACTGGGTACCCTCTATCCTTGAATAACCCAATCAAAAAGAGATTTTTATTATAAGATTATAATCATCATCATCTTCTTTCGGCTGTTCCCGTTAGGGGTCACCACAGCGGATCATCTGTTTCCATTACTTCCTGTCCTCTGCATTTTGCTCTTTCACACCATCCACCTGCATGTCCTCTCTCACCACATCCATAAACCTTATCTTAGGCCTTCCTCCTTTCCTCTTACTTGGCAGCTCCATCCTTAGCATCTTTTTCCCAATATACCCAACATCCCTCCTCAGCACATGTCCAAACCAAAGCAATCTCGCCTCTCTAGCTTCGTCTCCAAACTGTCCAACCTGAGCTGACCCTCTAATATACTGATTTCTAATCCTGTCCATCCAAGTCAGACCCAGTGCGAATCATAACATCTTTAACTCTGCCACATCCAGCTTTGACTCCTGCCTTTTTGTCAATGCCACCGTCTCCAACCCATATAACATAGCTGGTCTCACTACCCTCTTGTAGACCTTCCCTTTCACTCTTACTGGTACCCGTCTGTCACAAATCATTCCTGACACTCTTCTCCACCCATTCCACCCTGCCTGTACTCTCTTCTTCACCTCTCTTCCACACTCACCATTACTCTAAACTGTTGATCCCAAGTACTTAAACTCATCCACCTTTACCAACTCTACTCCCCACCATTCCTCTACCCCCCCTCTTATTTACACACATATATTTTAGCCCTGCTGACCTTCATTCCTCTCCTCTCTAAAGCATATCTCCACCTCTCCAGGGTCTCCTTAACCTGGTCCCTACTCTCACTACAGATCACAATGTCATCTGAAAACATCATAGTCCACGGGGCCTCCTGTCTGATCTCATCTGTCAACCTGTCCATCACCACTGCAAATAAGAAAGGGCTCAGAGCTGATCCTTGATGTAATCCCACCTCCACCTTAAATGTATCTGTCACTCCCACCGCAGTCCTCACCAATGCCACACTACCCTCGTACATATCCTGTACCACTCTTACATACTTCTCTGCCACTCCCGACTTCCTCATACAATACCACAACTCTTCTCTAGGCACCCTGTCATATGCTTTCTCCAAGTCTACAAAGACACAATGCAACTCCTTCTGACCTTCTCTGTATTTCTCCAACAACACTCTCAGAGCAAACATTGCATCTGTAGTGCTCTTTCCTGGCATGAAACCATACTGCTGATCACTAATCATCACCTCCCTTCTTAACCTAACTTCCACTACTCTTTCCCATAACTTTAAGCTGTGACTGATCAGTTTAATCCCTCTGTAGTTACTGCAGCTCTGCACATCACCCTTATTCTTAAAGATAGGTTCCAAAACACTTTTTCTCCACTCCTCAGGCATCCTCTGACTTTCCAAAATTTCATTAAACAATCTGGTTAAAAATTCCATTGCCATTTCTCCTAAGCACCTCCATGCTTCCACTGGTATATCATCTGGGCCAACAGCCTTTCCATTCTTCATCCTCTTCATCGCTGTCCTTACTTACTCTTTGCTAATCTGTTTCACTTCCTGATTCACTATCCCCACATCATCCAACCTTCTCTCTCTCTCTCTCTCTCATTCTCTTCATTCATCAGCCACTCAAAGTACTCTTTCCATCTACTCAACACACTCTCCTCGCTTGTGAGTATGTTTCCCTCACTATCCTTTATCACCCTTACCTGCTATACATCTTTCCTGGCTCTGTCCCTCTGTCTAGCAAATCAGTACAGGTCCTTTTCTCCCTCTTTAGTGTCCAATCTCTCATACAACTCTCCATATGCCTTATCCTTAGTCTTCGCCATCTCTCTCTTTGTCATGTGCCTCATCTCCTTATACTCATGTCTACTTTCTTCATCTCTTTGACAATCCCACTTCATCTTCGCCAGCCTCTTCCTCTGTATACTCTCCTGTACTTCCTCATTCCACCACCAGGTCTCATTGTCCTCCTTCCTCTGTCCAGATGTCACACCAAGCACCTTTCTAGCAGTCTCCCTTACTAGCTCTGCTGTAGTTACCCAGCTATTTGGTAACTCTTCACTGCCTCTCAGTGCCTGTCTTAACTCTTCCTTGAACTCCACCTTAACAATCACCCTTTTTTAACTTCCACCATTTAATCCTTGGCACTGCTTTCACACTCCTCCTCCTCTTCTTGATCACCGACGTCATCCTACAGACCACCATTCTATGCTGCTTAACTACACTTTCCCCTGTCACCACTTTACAGTCCCCAGTTTCCTTCAGACTGGCCCTCCTACATAGGCTATAATCCAACTGTGTGCATCTTCCTCCACTCTTGTATGTCACCCTATGCTCCTCCCTCCTTTTAAAATACATATTCACCACAGCCATGTCCATGCTTTTCGCAAAATCCACAATCATCTGACATTCTGCATTCTTCTCCTTAACACCACACCTACCCATCATTGCCTCATCCCCTCTGATCACTTCACCAACATGCCCATTGAAGTCTGCTCCAATCACTGGTCTCTCACCCTTGGGTACACTCACCACCACTTCATCCAACTCACTCCAAAATGTTTTTTTCTCATCCATCGCACACCCAACTTGTGGAGCATATGCACTAACAACATTCATCATTACATCATCAATTTCAAGCTTCATAACAATCACTCTATCAGACACTCTCTTCATCTCCAAAACACTCCTGGCATACTGTTCCTTTAGCATAACCCCTACCCCATTTCTCCTACCATCCACACCATGATAGAACAATTTGAACCTGCCTCCTATACACCTGGCCTTACTTCCCTTCCATCTGGTCTCTTGCATGCACAATATATCAACCTTCCTTCTCTGCATCATATCAGCTTGCTCTCTCCCTATACCAGTCATACTGCCAACATTCAAAGTTCCTACCCTCACTACTACACTCCTAACCTTCCTCCTCTCTTTCTGCCTTCAGGCATGCCTTCCCCCTCCTCTTCTCCTTCGGCCAACAGTAGCCCAATTTCTGCCAGCACCCTGTTGGCTAACAGTATGTACAAACAAATGTTAAGCCCATTGTGTTTCTATATTGGCAACCTATCTACAGATATACTGCAGAAACAGTTTGCTAGGTGTAGCTGTAGCATGCAAAACCCTGAACTGGAGGCCAACCCTCCCTGGAATGGATGCGCACACTCAATATAGAAGGTCATACTGGGCATGCTCCTACACTTAGAGAGATGAAGCCCATGTCTCACATCACAGTGGACTACAGATATAGGTTCATAGGTTTATAGGTAGGTACTAGGCTATCGGCCCTGGGGCCTATACAAGCCCAGCCAAAAAGGTACCCTGGCTTTTGCCACCCAAGAAAATTATTTTCCTGTGCCACTGTCGAGCAGAGCCACAGAGGTGATCCCCGGGGTGGATTTCCTATTTCCCATCCAATCATCAAGATTTTTCTTGAAGAGTGCTAATGAGGAGCTTTGTTTGATATAGACAGGTAGTTTATTCCAGAGTATGGGAAGTCTGTGGGACAGGAATCTATCCCTCCGGCATATTCTGTTTATTGTGGTGACAAAGTTTAGGTCCCTAGAACGTGTAGCTCAGAGGGTTTGGGGTTTCTTTAAGTGGAGCATGTCCAACAGCTCTGGGTTTGACATAGCTTTGTATGTTAGGCAGAGATCACCTCTGAGTAGGCGATATGTGACAGAGTAAAGCTGGAGTTTTTTGAGACGGTCAGCGTAGGGCATCTGTTTGAGGCCAGTAATCCTCTTTGTGAGATATTTCTGCGGCCTTTCCAGTTGTTGGAGATGTCTTGTGAGGTACATACCAAAAGGGGCATTGTACTCTATAATGGGTCTAATGAGTGATGAGTAAAGGGGAACAGTGACCTCTTTTTTTCTGGATGAGAAACCTTTTGTGTTGAGGTGTGCCACATAGAATTTCCTGACTTCTGTGGCGATGTGATTATCAAAGGAGAGACTACTGTCTATCTGTGTCCCAAGGTCTCTTATCACACTTTCGGTGTTAAGTATACTACCGCCTATTTTGTAGTTCATAGGTACAGAGTTTTTACCAAAGGGGATGACAGTGCACTTTTTGGCATTAAGCTTGAAGCCATGGCTTTGACACCAGGCATCTGTCTCAGTGAGGCCCTTTTGTAGGATGTCCACATCGTTAGGAGTTTCGATTATAGCTCCTAGTTTGCAGTGATCTGCGAACTTCGTTAGCCAAAGACCTTCTGTGTTAGCCTGTACTTCAGAGAAGTAGATACCAAATAGGAGAGGACCCAGGACTGAACCCTGTGGTACTCCACTTGTCACTGGTCTGAAGTCAGATTTGGAGTCTGCTACTTTCACAGTGTGGGTTCTGTCAGTGAGCCAGTTGGCAACCCATCTTGTGACATAGGGATTTATACCTAGTTTAGTGAGCTTATCTATAATTCCAGAGTGGGCGATGGTGTCAAAAGCCTTGGCAAGATCTAGACAGGCTGTGTGAACCACCTTACCCTTGTCTACGGCTTTGGTGACTGCTTCAAAGAAGTCTATCAGGTTTAGGAGACATAATCTGCCTTTTACAAACCCAAACTGGGTGGGATCCAGAGTTTGGAGATTACCAATGTCTTTGTTTATAAGTTCCATGATGATACGTTCCATGGCCTTGCAGACCAGGCTCGTCAGGCTAATGGGGCGGTAGTTCCTGGGGTGATATTGGTTATTTGCAGATGTCTCTGCACACACACCAAATTGTACATCATTGATACTTCACACACACACATTGTATAGGAATATTCACACATATCCAAGGCCAACATAATATAATCTGTCAAACATACACACACAGAGACATGGAGAAGAGAAAGACAGACAGTGACAGAGAGAATCCCATTATGAGCCCTGTCCCACCCACTACACATCCCATTGGCTTATATCACATGGTGTGTTGATGTCTTTCACTGTAGAAATACCTTTGGTTAGCCCTCAGCCCAATAGTCTCAGTGGTGCTTGTGATAACTGTGTAACACTACAGTACAAATAGGTATCCATGTAGCAGTTGTAATCTCAGTCCTGTCAAATGTAAAGTTTTGTGTGTGTGAGAGTGTGTGTGTATGTGTGTGTGTGTGTGTGTGTGTGTGTGTGTGTGTGTGTGTGTGTGTGTGTGTGTGTGTTTCTAGATGAATGTGGTTGAGGCCATTCACACTCACTAAACTTCCCTTACCCTTCCTTCAGCACTGCTGATGCCACTCACCTTCAAAGATACCTTTCTACAACTCTTCAACATATAAGCTCTGTGGCACTTGCGATAACTGCATAATACTATAGAGTAGCAAACTAATTAGGTAGGAGTTCCAGTCTTGATCCTGGCAACTGTGTAAATGTGAGAGAGTGTGTATCCTTGTAGAGGCTTGATTTTGTGGTCATTCACACTTACAACACTTCCCTTATCCCTCCTTTAGCACTGCTGCTGATGTCACTCACCTTCAAAGATACCTTTTGACAGTTTTCCAATATATACACTCTTTGGTGAGTGCGATAAACATGGAACAATGAAGTAGCAATAACTACATCTTTAGGGGTTTGAATCTCATTTCTGGCAACTGTATGTACATATGTTTAGCTATATATGTCCGTACCTCAAAGATTTTAGCCCCATTTACACCCAGGACACATCTCAGTGCCTAACATTAGCAGTCCTGCAGATATCATTCACCTTATTAATACCTGCTGGCATGTAAGGTCAGTGGTGCATGTGGTAAATGCATAACATAATAGTCCAAAAAGATAATTAGAGATTCAAACCTCACTCTTGGCAAGCATAAATGTGTGTGTAGGGTAAGATATTTTGTGGAATCTCTCACCCACTACATCACCCAATGCCAGTATTTACAAGGGCTGGTGATGTTCCTTACCTCAGAAGTACCTTGGGACAGCATCCATCCAAGTGCGATAAATGCATAACTCTGTAGTAGCAGTACGTGGCTAGGTAGGGGTTCGAAACTCAGTATTGGCGAGTGTGTGTGTGTGTTTGTGTCTGTGATCAGTATCCTGTGTGAGGGTTGGTGTGATTGTGTAATAACAAGATCCCTTGGGGGGTGAGTTTTGGTAAATTATTATGTTGAGGACCTAGTATATGTCCCAATGTCCACATTACAAGGCCAAAAGTTGTAGAGGTTGGTGTAGACAATCCACAGCCCTAAATGTCTAGTGCCATGTGCAATGACTACATGACAGTATGGATTAGTGAACAATATAGGCAACCCTTTTAATACTCAGAGACCACTCTCCACCCACAAATCATACACAGACACACTTGGCTAGGCAAAAACCGCTATATCGGTAATTCCCCTGCATATTGCCTCACAGTTAGTACCCATGGTGTGATTGCAGTGGACTACATGCCTGTTGACCACAACATTGCCACTGACATCAGAAAGTACTTTGATGTGTTACATCACCTGACTGTGTGTTATTCAGCAAGTAAAAGGACATGGCACCCTGTTCTATCCCCTCAGTAGCCCAATCAATGTGTACAGTGGCCCTTTTGCCATGTTCCCCACTGGACGCCTGCAACAACTGTAGAGTCTGCAGATGTACCCCACAAAGGAAATACCATGCCTTACACACATGCCCTGTATGGACAGATGCCAATAACTCCAATGAATCCCTGTATCATACTGTCTATGTAGGTGCAATCACTACCTCAGTTACATAGCCAGGTCTCACCAAACGAGGTCAGGAATGCTACATCAGAAGATATGAATATGCCCACACAACATGCCCCAGAGACCTCAAGCACACTTCCACACTTCAGAGAACTTGCATGTGGAACACGTGCACAACCCAGACACTTTCCATGTTATGGAATATAAATCACATACATGGGAGGCAGTGCACATCACTGGCCACCCACAATAGAAATCTGGATGAGTGGATGAGGAGTGCAATACCCACCCCTGGGGACCACTCCAGTGACTATACACCTGAGCCACACTGGGGACTATTTTCATGTGGCCTGATGCCAGGGTATTTCCTTGGGCTAGCCTTGTAGAACCTTCAGGCCCATTCACCTACTACACACCTATGAAGCAATGAACCTATGGATCTCAGTACTGGCAAGTGTGTGTGTGTGTGTGTGTGTGTGTGTGTGTGTGTGTGTGTGTGTGTGTGTGTGTGTGAATAGTAATCCCTGTGTGTTTGGTTGATGAATATCTCCTGTGGCTGTGGTTATTAGCAATCGGAGGTGTGTCCAAACCAGAATAGGTACCATTTTCTATTCTACAACAGATGTTGTAAATCAACATATACCTATGTACAACCCTCAGTCCTATAATCTGTGAGGCATATGCAATCACTGTGTTACAGACCAGGGATTACCATGCACATACTGTACTCTGCCTATGACATGGTGGATGTGTTATCATACTGCCATACCCCGTGGCCTTGCTGTAGGGCCACATCCTGGTGACACACAGATGCCTAGAATGGAAATGGGATACAGCATGTGAGAACACATTCACTCAGTACTAAATTTGTGGGGGGAGAGAGGGGTAAAGCTGGCACTGACACTGAATGCGTTGCCAATACTGTGGCCAATATCTGTTGTCTCAGGATAGGTATTAGCATTGTGCAGTAACTTGCAGCACTTGCGTTTAATGCTGTGAGGTTGCTTATGTAACTGTCGAAGGCTGTTATGACTGTCGTCAGTGTCTGCAGCATCTCTGCTGCCATAGATGCCTGTTGAAAATTCCATGAGGGATCCAAAGATATGTTTGAGGCTAATAAGGGGGTTAAATAGTCATGGGACACCACCTTTCCCCTGCAACAATGTCCTCCTTCTGATGTACACTTTAGTAATTGCAGGAGATTATTACATTGTCTCCCAGTGTTTGGAGGACAGTGTCTGGGTTCTGTTGGCATTGGCTAGTACCATTCATTCATGTACCTGTTTGTATAATGCCTCTGTATATGATTCCACAGTCATGCAGCTATTTCCCATTGCCATGGGTGCAGTGAAGGCATCCACCCCTGTTTTCATGGCTGCAGAGTCAGCTTTGGTGAGGTTTTGCCAGGTGGTTATCTTTGTGGGGTTGTGGCTGACATGTTGAGTTCCATGTTGATTACAGCCTGTGTGAATCTCTCCATGCAGGGATTGACATCTGTGGATGAGCAACAGTCCTGTATTTAAGTGGTCAACACAGGTCAAGGTTGTTGCATCCTCTACCAAGGGTCAGTATGAGCTGGTCTAGGGAAATGGAAATGAATCCCAGAAGTGTTGGACCACTGTACTGGTACTTGGCGATATTCCCCAGGTGATGGAGGGGTGGTTGAAGATTCGTACTATGTCAGTGTTGTGTTAGACCATCATAGATGGCAGGGTGTTGAGGAATGTGCATTGACAGTCTAGGGACATAGATGTGGACTCATAGCAGGCTATGGTCTGGATTGCACTTACCAGAAGTATCTCCAGTGCATTATGATGGGATACTAGTTTGGAGGTGTTCCTATCCATAATGAATATGGAGACAGCACTACCTGTGGAGGTGTGGTGTGGTGTGTTCCACGTTTGGGAGATGACAGCTGTGGAATGCATCATAGCCTGATACTGCAGGTCTTCTGTCTGCTGCTGTAAACCACCTCTCCGTTACAGCAAACATGTGTCCTCCACTCCAATGACTGATATGAGTGACTGCATCCTGACAGTTAGATGTCCACTGTTGAGCAGCATGACCCTCAGATTACATACATGTGTAGCTGTTATGGTGGTAATAACATTAGGAACACTGCCTAATAAGGCACCATAGGGGTAGCAAGATACTTAGCTAATACCTGGCAACCCAGCGGTGACAGATGTAGGACATCCATGGCAAGTCATTGGGTTCTCTCAGTCATGTCATCTCAAGCAAAGAGGTTCTGGATCCCCTGAGAATGACACATAACACTTAAGCCAGTGTTGCAGGCAATCATCTGTTAATAGTACAGCAGCATTATTCTGGGTGACAGGGGTACGTTACACAGGGCTACTTTCACACCTGCCTGGACCGCATAATCAGAGAGTTCAACCATGTCTCCTGTCATGTAGTCCAAGGAGGTGTGCCCCAAGTCACACACCCACATGGATACGGAGTGATACTCGTAGTTGTTGTGGAGTGACATAACTGGCTGTGTCATGTGTTAGATGCTGGCATGTGATAGATATTTGGCTGTTACCTGCTCCATATTGAACTTAATGAGTGGGGTGTGTGTGCCTCAGTATTGAATTACCCATGATCACTGTATCATGCAAGGTGGTTAACCTTAGGAGGTTAGGTTGGGGGCACACTGTGTAGGTTAAATATGTGTCCCTTAGCATGTGCCATGTCACGGTGTCTGAATGGGTGTCTGCCTTGCTCGTTTTTGCTGTTTGGGTAAATGTCCATTGAGTGCCTCTGTGAAGGTGGGTGTGTTTCTTTTCACTGTATGTTATGGGTGTCAAAGTGGGTGTCATTGTGAGCTAATCCAGTCTTTGCTGGAGGTGCATATGTCCACATTGGGTGATATATGGGTAACCCTTACAGGTATGAGCGTTTGGAGTGTAGAGGGGAGGGTTGTCTGTGTACATGAGGCAGTTGCAACAGTGCCTCAGAATGGACAAGTTTACCAGGTTAATGGGGGAAAGCATAGATAACCACCCTACAAACATGCCAGGAGGGGTGGACATAACTAGTAAGTACTGGGGCTACATCTGTGAAGAACGAGTGCTCTTGATGTCTCCCAGGTGCACCACACTTTTTGGTACAATAACCTGGTGAATTGCCAAGCCATAATGCTAGTTGAAGCGCAAGACAGAAAGAACTAGCATGATGTACTGGTGGAACAGAAGGTAGATTGTCTGCCACCTTTAATACTTTACCATAGCTGTGCAGTTATCAGCAACTTTGGCCATGTGAAAATTCAGTAAGCTCTGTAGCATGTGCAATAATTGCATAACACTATAGTAGACATAACTAGAGGAGTTCAAATCCCAATACTGGCACACGTGTGTGTGTGTGTGTGTGTGTGTGTGTGTGTGTGTGTGTGTGTGTGTGTGTGTGTGTGTGTGAATCATGTACTGTCAGGCTCATACCATTTTTGACCTGTGTACTACCCTTCACACTTCCCTTCACTCCAGTTTAGTAGACCTGTTGATGTCATCCACCTTAGAAGTACCTTTGGAAGAGGTGGAAATGTATAAGCTCTGTGGCACATATGATAACTGCATTGCACTGTAGTAGGAATACCTAGATAGGCAGGAGTTCTAATCCTAATGCTGGAACTGTGTGTGTGAGAATCATATCTTTTGTGGCTTATACCATTGTGATGTGTATACCACACAAAGCTGGTAACCACCTCCCACTGCCATTACTTTATATAGTGTGGTA
Organism: Protopterus annectens; assembly: GCF_019279795.1. Lineage (NCBI taxonomy): Eukaryota > Metazoa > Chordata > Ceratodontiformes > Protopteridae > Protopterus > Protopterus annectens. The sequence continues at coordinate 1,282,784,415 of NC_056735.1, forward strand.
ACAGCATCTGCCTCACATGCAGCAGGTTAAACCATTGTATAGTCCTCTGTACAGATGTCTCTGGGATATCCATATGTTTGAAACCTATACATGGTCGGAAGTGGTCTGTGTGCCTTAACAATGCCCATGTATGTGATATTATAGCCAAATAGATCACAGTGAATGTACTGACACATGCCAGCATAAGGTATCATACCTGACTGAAACATCATGCTGATAGGAAGTCTGCTGCCCTCACATGTGGCCAGCCTTGTAGGTGCAATACATGAGTCCAGTTGCTTGGTTTTACAAGTGAACTATACCTGTTATGGGTCACATTAAAGGCTGGAAGAGGTGTGGACTGTCATATTGTGGTCCTAATTAGTATGTAACAGGAACAACTTGCATCTTAAAAGGGGTGTGTACACAATTTATATCCACTATATACCAATAATGTGTCATGCATGGCCCTTCCTTAAGCTGTTTGTCCTGCACAATTTACTGGCCTCTGTCCAGACATCTTGCTGGCCTCTGTCCAGATGTTTTGACACTGACAAGTTGTGAGATATGCTACAGGGATGTTGAATTCACATCAGATAGGCTCCAGTGGTAACCACTGTGATGCAATACAGTTAACCCCAGCACAAGTGAACATGCACAACAAACAATATAGCTATTACATAAAGCAATATAGCTATTACTGATGGTTATGTGTATGGTAAATTGCATGCACTTCACATGCCTGGGGTACTGCCGGGCAAAAACAGAACAATGTCATACCCACCAACCTCAGGCTGCTGTCCCATATGCAGACCAGAGGGTCCTAAGTAGTTGTGAGAGGGAGTTATTGTCAGCAGACCCACATGTTGCCTTGGTACAGGATGGATGCAGCCTGTCTGCACGTCTACAGTACTAGCCGTAATAATACACAATGTCCTGTCCTCACCATAGATGTGCACCACTGTGCATTAGAAAACCCCATCCACAACTGCAATCGGACCTGACACATGCATGTAGATACAATACAGATACATGTATGTCTGATACATTTGTGTACTTATCCCCACTGGGCCCTTACCTGCACACTCCTCAACCAGTGTGTGTGTGTGCAACCCACCTCTACAATGCTTCCCTCAGTGTCATGGCTTGTGTGTTCAGCGTGTGGCCCACGTGTGGTGAGAAGCTCTTCTGTGGGTGTCAGTGGGGGCTGGATGGCTGGGTCCCCACCTATGTCTAGCTGGTCCCTTGCTACTGCAGCAGCCCATTGATGGGCGTGGCATTTGAGGTTGGTGGCCTGATGTTGCACATGCTCATAAGTTCTGCTGTGCAGGCCGGCATCATTTACCCTGTGGACCACACTGTTCCACAGGGCAGTCCTCTCCAGCACATCTTTTGCTCTGCGTTCAAATGAGAGGGCATAATGTCCAATCACATATTGGGTGATGATGTCTGTTTCCCCAACAGAGAATGCTGGTAGGCAAGCACTCTGCATGTTACCTGGAAGACATAAACAGGAAAAACGGTCACAGGATCTCATACAGTTGTCAAAATGCACATCAACAGTGGATATTACTTGCAAATAATCCACATACACTGAAGCCCTCCAAGCTATCATGGCTATAGCAGCTTGCATTACACACCTGTCCATGAGCTATCTTATTCCCCCCAATGTTGGGCACTTGTTTGCATAATCCTCCATTAATTTCTGTGTAGAGGGTTGACAGTGGTCATCTTCCATGTGGATGGTGTGTGTATGGTGGCAGGTCTGTGTTTGACTGTAGTGTGTGTGATGGAGCTCTGAGCACATGCCTGAGTTCATGTAGGAGGCAGACACTCATGTTATTATGCCCCATGGAGATATGCTGTTGTTGCCATCAGTAGGCAATATGTACATGCTTGCCATTACCGAAGGGAGGAGTGTGATTGATGTGCATATCTCCCTGTGCACCTGGGGTGGCGATGTTCCCACCTAACATGTGTGATGCAGGTTGCCTATATCCACGGCATGTGTGTATGAGGTGTTCTTTACTCCCAGTACAGGGTGAATTGTGTTGTTTCATCGGAGACTTACAACCTATGTGGAGAAATGGTTGCAATTGTCCTTAGTGGTGTGGATATGTCTCATTCATAGTCATAGTCAGCCTTACAGGAAGTCACCTGTGAACTTACATGCTTGCTCAGATATAGGTGGACTTGATTCAAATTTGTTGCCTGCACCTATGTGTCCCTGTACAGCCAATGTAGCAACCTATTATGTGGTTTGTGTATTGTTGCTGTCCATCAAAGGGGATTACTCTACCTTGGTGGAGGCTGGATATACAGGTCAGGTACTGCTGTGTCCATATAGCTACAGTGGATGTAAAGGGTACACACCCCTGATACACTGTCTGGTATTTGTGCAATTGGAACATGACACCACATTAACTAATTTCATAACAATTCACCTGTAGTGTGACCTATAGCCTGTACAATTCAATTAGAAACATAACAGTTAGGTCTGTAAAAACATATGGAAATAATACTCAGTACAATAAGCCAGTTGAATGAATGTGCACACCCTTAAACTGATATGTTGTGTATGCACCTCTTGAGATGGTTACAGCATTCATCCATCTTGGTCTGGACTCTAACATCATGGCACATCTTCACTCAGCAATAGTTAGTCACCTTCCTAGAAACACCTTTGATTGTATTTCAATGGACTTGCACATGTTAGGGGTCATATAACTTCTCTGATTAATAGCTGCATATCATGCCTACTCTAGTACCCATACCAATGTCAGGGCACTGCAACAACGTAGCTGTACACATTTCTGTCTGTTATATGTACCAACACTGATACTACACCCATTTAAAGTGGAACCTGTGTGTTGAGAAACAGCCTTACAAGACTATCTGCAAATATATAGAGCTGAGTATATTTTTCTGTATTATTCTGTATTATAGAGCTAAATTGTTGCTTAGATATCTGTTGTCTTAGCGTTCTGCAAATATACAGAGATCAGTATATATTTTTTTGGTTTTATAATTTGCATTCTGATTCCTCCCATCTCTGTTGAACCCCCCCCCCTCATTTTGGTTTCTATTGCTTGTGTGTTGCTAAGTCAAGGTTCCCTTAATTTGAACTGTTAATAGCAGCAGTCTGCATTTAAAGTGGAACCTGTGTGTTGAGAGACAGCCTTAAAAGACTATCTACAAATATATAGAACTGAGTATATTTTCTTTATTATTCTGTATCATAGAGTTAAATTGTTGCTTAGATATCTGTTGTCTTAGTTTTCTGCAAATATACAGAGATCAGTATATATTTTTTTGGTTTTATAATTTGCACTCTGATTCCTCACATCTCTGTTGAAACTTTTCCCCACCCACCCCCATTTTGGTTTCTATTGCTTGTGTGTTGTTAACTCAAGGTTCCCTTAATTTGAACTGTTAATAGCAGCAGTCTGCATTTAAAGTGGAACCTGTGTGTTGAGAGACAGCCTTACAAGACTATCTGCAAATATATAGAGCTGAGTATATTTTTCTGTATTATTCTGTATTATAGAGCTAAATTGTTGCTTAGATATCTGTTGTCTTAGTGTTCTGCAAATATACAGAGATCAGTATAGATTGTTTTGGTTTTATAATTTGCACTCTGATTCCTCACATCTCTGTTGAAACTTTCTTCCCCACCCACCCCCCGTCATTTTGGTTTCTATTGCTTGTGTGTTGTTAACTCAAGGTTCCCTTAATTTGAACTGTTAATAGCAGCAGTCTGCATTTAAAGTGGAACGTGTGTGTTGAGAGACAGCCTTACAAGACTATCTGCAAATATATAGAGCTGAGTATATTTTTCTGTATTATTCTGTATTATAGAGCTAAATTGTTGCTTAGATATCTGTTGTCTTAGTGTTCTGCAAATATACAGAGATCAGTATATATTTTTTTGGTTTTATAATTTGCACTCTGATTCCTCACATCTTTGTTGAAACTTTTCCCCACCCCACTCACCCTTATTTTGGTTTCTATTGCTTGTGAGTTGTTAACTCAAGGTTCCCTTAATTTGAACTGTTAATAGCAGCAGTCTACATTTAAAGTGGAACCTGTGTGTTGAGAGACAGCCTTACAAGACTATCTGCAAATATATAGAGCTGAGTATATTTTTCTGTATTATTCTGTATTATAGAGCTAAATTATAGAGCTAAATTGTTGCTTAGATATCTGTTGTCTTAGTGTTCTGCAAATATACAGAGATCAGTATATATTTTTCGGTTTTATAATTTGCACTCGGATTCCTCACATCTCTGTTGAAACTTTTCCCCACGTCCCCCCACCCCCGTCATTTTGGTTTCTATTGCTTGTGTGTTGTTAACTCAAGGTTCCCTTAATTTGAACTGTTAATAGCAGCAGTCTACATTTAAAGTGGAACCTGTGTGTTGAGAGACAGCCTTACAAGACTATCTGCAAATATATAGAGCTGAGTATATTTTTCTGTATTATTCTGTATTATAGAGCTAAATTGTTGCTTAGATATCTGTTGTCTTAGTGTTCTGCAAATATACAGATATCAGTATATATTTTTTGGTTTTATGATATGCACTCTGATTCCTCACATCTCTGTTGAAACCCCCCCCCCATTTTGGTTTCTATTGCTTGTGTGCTGTTAACGCAAGGTCCCCTTAATTTGAACTGTTAATAGCAGCAGTCTGCATTTAAAGTGGAACCTGTGTGTTGAGAGACAGCCTTACAAGACTATCTGCAAATATATAGAGCTGAGTATATTTTTCTGTATTATTCTGTATTATAGAGCTAAATTGTTGCTTAGATATCTGTTGTCTTAGTGTTCTGCAAGTATACAGAGATCAGTATATATTTTGTTGGTTTTATAATTTGCAGTCTGATTCCTCACATCTCTGTTGAAACTCCCCCCCCCCTGTTCTTGGTTGTAGTTTAAATTTGGTGGCTTTTGCAGTGCCCGCCCCACTGTAGATTTGATCTAGGACACTCCCCCAGTCCCATCCCTTTACCACATTCTACCTAATAAACCCTTTCTGAACTTGCTTTTAGTCCTTTTTAATTTAATTACATTTTTAAAACTGTGTGTGGACTAATATTACTACATACTCAGGTGTGCCAGCTTGCACTGCATGTCAATTGTTTTTACTACTGTTTTTGCTACTTTTCTGAAAAAAAAAATTCTAAGCCTGTTTCCTACCTTTCCTGTAATTAGTGTTCCAGATACAGATTTGCTGTATCCAGGACTATTTGTAAGCTTCTGAGCCCCCAAGCCTTTCTTTGTTGGAGGGAAGCCTTCTAGCTTATCAGTGGAAGTGGTAAGCACTAGGTAACCTGTCTACCACATAAGGAGTGGTTCTGGCCCAGAATTTGTAGTTATTGGCCGTTTGGGTGGTCTTCCTTCTCTCTCAACTTTCTGATTTGAAGGCCTGCATTTGCACTTGTTTCTGTCCTGTAACTGCTGGGCCCATCTCATTTGCTCACTCAAAAAAAAAAAAAAAAAACATATCTGCTTTTACTGTATTTGTGTTTCTTCCTACTTTATTTTGCTTTTGCGTCATGTTAAAAGTACTCAGTTGTATTTATTACTGCTTGGTGTAACTCATTCTAAGCCTTTTAGTTTAAGCACTTGGGCTTCAGACCAGTTATTTTACATTAGGAAGGTTTGTGGTCTGCACTGTAGTGACAGGACAGGTAGCTTACATCCTTCTAAGTTGGGAACTGCTGATTGAGGTCTCAGTGTCTGTTATTCTAAAAGTGTATTAATTCTGTTTTATACACTTGGGCTTCAGGCCAGGTATTTTACATTAAAAGGGTTCGTGGTCTGCACTCTTGTGGGAGGAGAGGCTGGACTCTGCCCTTCTAGCTGGGAATTTCTGGTTAAAGGCTTATAGTGCCTGTATATTTAAACTGCTTCTTACTGAAATTGGTACACCTTGTTTGCTGTAGCATAGACTAGATCCAGGCCTGCTGAATCTAGCTTTGTTTGTATAACGTGAGCACTAATCCAGGCATTCTTTAAAGTATTCAACTGTATTTATTACTGCTTGGTAGTAACTTGATTAAAGTGTAGCTATCATTCTAAGTCTTTTGGATTAAGCACTTGGGCTTCAGTCCAGTTGTTTTACATTAGGAAGGTTTGTGGCCTACATTCTGGTGGCAGGACAGATAGCTTACATCCTTCTAAGTTGGGAACTGCTGATTGAGGGCTCAGTGTCTGTTATTTTAAAAGTGTATTAATTCTGGTTTAAGCACTTGGGCTTCAGGCCAGTTATTTTACATTAAAAGGGTTCGTGGTCTGCACTCTTGTGGGAGGAGAGGCTGGACTCTGCCCTTCTGAGCTGGGAATTTCTGGTTAAAGGCTTATAGCGCCTGTATATTTGAACTGTTTCTTACTGAAATTGGTACACCTTGTTTGCTGTAGCATAGACTAGATCCAGGCCTGCTGAATCTAGCTTTGTTTGTATGCTTGTTGTTTGTTTGCTTGTTATTTCCCTGAAATGCTAATTCTACCTAAAACACGGCTTTTCAGCACTTCTGTGGATCCCTAGTGATATCTGCATTGCTTGCTGTACTTATTTCCTTGTTTCACTTGAAAGAAAGTTACTGTTTGTCGTTTTTGCATTTAAGTTACCTGTAACACATTGCATTTAAGTTACCTGGCACTTGATCACTAAAGCAATTATATAAGTCAGCACTAAAATATTAAAAGCACTACACCCTCACAAACTCCCCTTGAGTTCCCCATTGGCCCTTTTTTTCAATTATAAAGGAATTCCCAATACTATTCTAGCATGTCCAAAGATCAGTTGTCAATCTCCTGTCTGGTCCAGCTGGTGAATCTGGGAATCTGGAGGCAATGTTACAACTGCCTCATGTACACAGACAACCCTCTCCTCCTCCCAACAAATTCCAACACATGTGAGAGATGCAACCATATAGCCATACTGGAGGCTAAGCTCTCTCAACTCAGTACTGGCGAAACCAGTCAGGAGGAGAAGGAAACCACACTCACTACAATTCCAGTCTCACATAGACCTACCACGACAGCAAACCAAACACACAAAAACATACTCGGAGGCTCTAAATAAAAATCTGCCTAAGCAGCAGAGACCTCCAAAGCAGACACCCAAGCAACCGCTACCCCAAAACAAAACACGTGCAACACATAGCTCACAAAGCCAGTGTGCCGAACAGATATCTCTAAACAAAAAGAAACTAATGCCTTTTTCAAACATACAATTTCCTGTCCTAATATGAGCTTGAAGTTCATTGTGCTAGAACAAGTTCTGCCTGAGGCTAGAGGTGGTGACTGGGAGACTACACTTGAATATTGAGAACTTTTGTGGCAATTAAGGCTGGATGCAGGTAAACCACCAGGGCTCAATGATAGTATAAACATTAGTAGCGTCCTGAAGCTAAGGACTGCCCGCCTATAGCCTTTAATCCACCCCGGTCCATTTTAGCTCCATTTAGTTGTACTTTGCATGATGGGTTTATCGTTTACCTCTGTGTAATATATTTCTGCACGTATTTGTTATTAAATATATTCTTTATTTCAATTCATTTATTTAAAATTCTTTTACATATATACATATTCACATGTTTTTTATATTTTTTGTTTAAGCATTGGCTTAAGCAATAAATTAATTCTTAACATTCATTATTATTTTTTAACAATAACTAAAACTAAAACTGTAAGGGTGTTTTATTTATTTTTTGAACAGTAAGAGATTGTTTAAGTTATTGGATGAATTTTTTATCACATTTTAATTGTGCTTGGTATTTTTAATTAAATATGTGTCTTATAACTAATGGTATACACACATTCATGCATTTATAGATATGTTTACATATTTATTGGTTTCATATCCATTGTATTTTACTCATTTTATTCATTTTTTATACAGGAAGTAGTATTTAAACTTTATCCTTTGGTGTTTAATTCACAAACATTCATTTAATCACTTAATCACTTAATGTTTTAATTATTCAATCAATTATGCACACCATGTGATATAGGTTCTGTATATAACACTTGAACATTTTACACTTTTAATGAACTTGAAAAAGCTCGGTACTGCACCGAGCGAAAGCGCTTGTTTCTAAGTGTTGTGGCTTTCCAATAAAGGATTTTATTGACTGCTTTGGTTGGCGTTTTGTCCTTGGGTCGTGAAGTTTACTCTTCCGAACAGTCACAGCCCTTAAGGCTAAACAACACACCCGATACACTTGTAATAGGTGACTCTACCGTCAGGCACACTGATGTCCCGCTCACCAGGCTGAACAAGGAGAAGGTCACGGTGAGCTGCCTGTTGGGTGTTAGGATCCGCCACATAACACAAGCACTCAGGTCACTCCAAGGCAAGTACAAATATGACTCAGTCATTGTCCATGCTGGTGTGAATGACCTGAGACGTACCTCCCTGGACTACATGAAAAGAGACATAGAGGAGCTCTCTGAGCATGTAGCCCAGGCTGGTATGATCCTGACCTTGAGTAGCATCTTACCCTCACCAAGAATTATGCCACAATATGAAGACAAGATGATCAATTTCAACAATTGGCTTAAGTATTGGTGTCATTCAAAGGGGATCCAATGCCTGTCAGCCTGGAATGACATGCTCGACAAGCCACGATGCTTCGCTAGGGACGGCTTGCACCTGTCACCCTGGGCTTTGGATATTGGCAAAGGTTCTTGCTACCCCCATAGTGCCTTTTTTAGGCAAGGCTCAAAAGACAAACCCACCTCCATAGGTATCACAAGGGATAAGAAACTAAGAGTAATCCTACTCAATGCCAGAAGTCTAAACCTCAAGATGCACGCACTCAAAACTCTCCTTAGCATGGAGAACATCGATATCTGTGCAGTAACAAAAACCTGGTTCAAGGCTCCCGAGAGCACCCCAGCACTACCAGGTTATACCTCATACCATGCTTTTCGGCCCCAACACTTGGACCAAACCACAAAAGGAGGGGTAGTATCAATATTCGTCAAAGATACCCACACCTCCATGTTGGTGGCACAGCACGAAGCATCAGAGACTATCCATGTGCAGCTAACAGTGGGTAAAACTGCCTTCCAATTTATAGCTTGCTACAGACCACCCTCCCAAACCCAGGAACCCCACTCGGCCTTCCTGAGAACACTGGAAAATATGAAGGTCTCTCCAAACACCATTATATTGGGTGACTTAAACTACCCAAACATAGACTGGGAGCATTACTCTAGCTCCAACACCCTAGCCCAAAGGTTCCTAGAATTTATAAACTCAAATCCTATGGAACAACTTGTTACCACTCCCACAAGAGGGGAAAACATACTGGACCTGATCATCACCAACATGAGGACTCTATGCTCCAGACCAGAAGTGTATCCCTCACTGGTAAGATCAGACCATAAACTAATCTCACTGGATATTCACATCCCGAATCCACCCCCTGCCCTGAAAACCACAGTGAAAAACTTCTCTAAAGCAAATTTCACACTCCTCAAAACCGAGGTGGAATCCTTCAAAGCCCCGGGCCTGTGGAAAATCTGCCCAGACCAGAATCCTTTATAAACGCGTTCTATGAACACCTTCAGGAATGCATGGATCATGCAATCCCAAATAAAACCAAGACCCAATCCTCCAAAGGCAGACGTCCTGTCTGGTGGACTCCAGCCATAAACAAACTATACAATAAAAGGAGGATGCTACTACATGATAGAGCAAAATCCCAAAAAGGGAAGGCATCTCTGATCAGTATTAGCAAAAAACTACGGGCACTCATAAAATCGTCTAAGGCCAGCTTCGAGAGAAAAATTGCACAGGACACTAAGGATAATCACAAGGCTTTCTTTAGTTATGTTAGGAACCTGGGTGGGAATTCCCAGATATGCTCAGAATTAGTCCAAAATGACAAAACATACACCAAACCCACATACATTGCCAACATCCTAGCTGACAGGTTCAGCGCAAACTTCTCACCCCCCTCCCCACCAAAAGGGCAAATATCTATCCCAGCAGAGTGCTGCCCCCCTGACATCTCAGATGCTCAGGTAAGAGCTGCCCTCTCTAAAGCAAAAAACACAGCATCAATGGGACCAGACGGTGTCCAGGGCTGCGTCCTACATGAACTCCAAGAAGAGCTAAACCCAAACATAAAACTACTGTTCAATCTCAGCCTTACTACAGGATATGTACCCAAAGAGTGGCATACAGCAACAGTGGTCCCTCTCCACAAAGGTGGTGCCTCAACGGATCCTGGAAACTATCGCCCCATAAGCCTGACTAGCTTGGTCTGCAAAGCTATGGAAATGATCATCATAGACCTCATAAATAAAGATATTGGGGACCTACAGACACTGGATCCTACCCAGTTCAGCTTTGTTAAGGGCAGATCCTGCCTCTTAAACCTGGTTGATTTCTTTGAAACAGTCACCAAGGCCATTGACGAGGGGAAGGTGGTCCACACAGCCTACCTGGACCTCGCAATAGCCTTTGATACAATACCCCACTCAGGCATTATAGATAAGCTCACCAGCTTAAATATAAACCCCTATGTCACTAGATGGGTTGCAAACTGGCTCAAGGACAGAACCCACATGGTTAAAATTGCTGGAGCCATGTCAGACTCCAAAACCAGTTACAAGTGGCGTCCCACAAGGCTCAGTCCTGGGACCTCTCTTGTTCGGTATATATTTCTCAGAGGTACAGGCCAACACGGAAGGACTGTGGCTGACCAAGTTCTCAGATGACTGCAAACTGGGTGCCATTATCGACTCTCCAGCCGACACAAGCATCCTCCAAAAGGGCCTCATAAAAACAGACAACTGGTGCCAGAGCCATGGCCTCAAGCTAAACGCCAAAACGTGTATAGTCATCCCCTTTGGCAAAAACAAAGTGCCCACAAATTACTACATAGGTGGTAATCAATTAAGTACAGAAGAAGTAATTAGGGACTAGGGGACCCAAGTTGATAGCAATCTCTCATTTGACAACCACGTGGCCAAAGTGGTTAGAAAAACATTTTATATAGCCCACCTAATCATGAAGGGATTCACATCTAGATCAGGGGAGATCATCGTGCCTCTTTACTGATCCCTCATCAGGCCCATAATTGAGTACAATGCCCCTTTTGGGATGTACCTTACCAGACACCTGCAGCAACTGGAAAGACCCCAAAAGTACCTCACAAGAGGATCAAAGGGCTCAAACAGATGCCATATGCTGCCCGGTTAAAGAAACTCCATCTCTACTCAGTGGCATACCGCCTGCTCAGAGGCGATCTGTGCCTGACGTATAAAGCCATGTCCAACCCGGAATTAATGGACATGCTGCACTTCAGAAAATCCAAATCCCATCGAGCTATGCGCTCGAGAGACTTGAACCTCAGCACTGAAATAAATAGGACATGCTGGAGGGACAGATTCATAACCCAGAGGCTCCCTTCACTCTGGAATAAAATCCCAGTCCAGGTTAGGCAGAGTCCCTCATTGACTCTCTTCAAGAGGAATCTTGATGAATGGATGGGAGATCGTAGGTTTACCCCTGGTATCACTTCTGTGTCACTGTTAGACAGAGGCACAGTATACTAACCTCGAAAAAGGGCATAGCAAAATTAATTTAAAATGAGTGGCGAAAGCAAAACACACTCTGGCTAGGCTTATAAATGCCCTAGGGCAGATAGCCTAGTATGAACCTATGAACCTATGTGCAACATGCACAACTTATGTACCTGCATGCTTGAAACCCATGTGATTTAGTTTTATGCCTTTCAGCTAAACATAAGCATACATACATGTGCTCAGGGGATACCTGGTATACATTTCTGTTGTATGTTAGTATGGCACACTGTAGTTACAGTCTTGCTGCTCAATCATACTTCACAACTTGTTGCAGCTGTACGTAAGGACAATGGCACACATAAATGGATGTCAAAGGAGACATCAGTATTGATACTGTGTTAATATAGCTGTACTAGACATTAGTACGATGATTGCACAGTAGGGTTTGACATCACTGTGATAACCCGGAAGATGTCCAGCAGTCATAAGTAGGCTATTATGTTACAATGTCATTGCTCACAGTCCTGCCAATGGTTTGGCTGACATAACTCAGGTATATGTGTATGTGACTACAGATGTCAGTCACAAATGTGCTTATTGTCCAGCAGAACACTGTACAGTTTAATGTTTATTAATTCAGTATATCACATGCAGTTCAACACACATGTCTTCAATAGTACTTTACTATACACATGCCCTCTATAGGTGTCTTAGCTTTACAAGGCAAACGTGTCATACTCATAATCACAGGTAACATGGATATGGAAAACATCCCGTTACCTGGCCTAAGAGAATTTAAATACCTATGTTAAGTTGTCAAACTCGCCTTCATTCTTGCTGGATGGGTTCGGAGCTGATCCTCGGCTCCGACTCGGCACTTGCTAAGCTCGAGAGCTAATTTTACCAGCTCGAGGCAACCCTATATCCCATGATGCAAGGCGTGACTACCCAGATCTCGTTTGCCGCTTCGCAAAGAGGTCTTCTTTTACCAGCTCAGGTAGTGTTTTTTGTGATTTAACTTTCTACAGTTAAAAATCTTCCCTTTTTCCAGCCCATTTTTTCTCAGTATTAGAGTTAGTCTTTCTATAGCTATCTCCTTAACCCTATACTCCCTCAACCTAATAGGTTTAGTTATATTCCCTAGCAGGCCTTAAGCCTCCCTTTCCTTGATTCCTGTCAGGGTGTTTGAGTGTCGTACTTAGTCCCCCCCCCTTCTTCTTAAGTTAACTGTGTGGGTGAACTTTGTGTGTGTGTGTTTGTGCACTGGGCATAATTATGTCCAAAGAATCGAAGGTCTCAGGCTTCAAGAAGTGTGATTCATGCTGTCAGAAAATGTCTCTGACAGACGGTCACACTTCTTGCGTGTACTGCCTGGGACCTCTACACCTGCAGGACTCCTGTGCCATTTGTCATTCTTTTAGCCACAGAGTCCTGCAGGAACATAGGAATAAATTAATCCTATGAGGCTTATTGAAGCCGGAGAGCTCCCTGACCAAGACTGGGTCGGGGAAGCCATCTAAGCCATCTAAGCCCCAGGCTTTGAGTTCGAAGCCTTCAGCTGTGGCTCCGACTCCTTCGGAGTCTAGGTCGGCTCGGCGGAGCGATCTTTCTCTCTTAGAGGCGGTGGTATCGGTGCCGGCCGGCTCCGATACACCTGCATCGAAGTCGATGTCGGCTCCGGCTGGAGCCGACATTTCCATGTCCCAGACTGGAGCCGATAAGTTATCGGCGCCGACTGGAACCGAGGGGTCTTCGGCTCCGATGGCTCCGACTAGGAAGAGATCTCGGTCTCCTTCCCTGGAGTCGATTCGCTCGGCTCTGGGATCTCTGCATTCGGAGTGGAGCCATCGGAGCCGATCTTCCAGGTCTTCCAGGCTCTCTGACCATGACTTGGACAGAGTGGTAAGCAGATTGCTGAAATCACAGGCACTGGCCCAGATGCTCCTTAGCCTGTCTCAGCAGACGACCGCTATCACTCATCCCCCTGAATTTCCTCCTTCGACTCTCCTCCAGAGTTTGGAGCCGGAGCTTCTCGAAACCTTGACTGTTGGTGCGTCGGAGCCGATGCCACCCCTTTCGGCTCCTTCATCTTCAACTCCAATTTCCTCCATGATACCTTCCATGGAGGGATCCAGTCGTCGTGACTCCCGTGTCAGCTCCGAGGGGGCGAGTGGCATCGGACCCTTGTCTGGCCCCGTTCTCCCTCTCGGAGCTTTGGCGTTGGTGAGTTCGGCACCGACATCGGCCTTGGAGCCTTCTCTTTCGGCGGGGCCAGGAGTTCCTGTTTCTTCGGAGCGGGAGCTCTCTGGCCTCCCTGGAAGGGGAGCCTTTGAGGTGATGAGGAGTGTTCTAGCCCCTCAAGTGAGTCAACAGTCAGTTCCATTAGCTCCCCCCTCCTCGGTGCCTGCTGATATCTTTTTCCACTCTCTTGCTCCCGGACCCAGAGATCCATCGCCCCAGGTTTCCCCACTGGGAAGAACTTCCTCTTTCGAGGTTTCTCCTGATACTTCGGGGGAACCCCCGCATAAGAGGACGTGCAAGAGGAAGCACATAGACTTCCCTGAGTCTACAACATCTGATACTGACTTAGATGAGTCGGAGGGATCCCCAAAGTCCCCCTCTGAGGATGTCTCCTTTTCAGACATCTTGGAACTCCTTAAACAGAGTGGGAACTGGCCTTCCATTAACCCCTCCGAGGATGAGTCAGTATACCTGGAGGCTTTTGGATCTCGACCTTCCACCTCCTGGGTGTCTCCGCCTTTCGACCCTCTCATGGAAGTGGTGGCTTGAAGGCGTGGGCCCCGATTCTGTGGAACCAGTCCCTAGGAGGCCATCTAAATTTATCACGGCCCCGGTAGACAAGCAGTTTCTCACCAAGGGTGTCCCTGTTGATGCCATGGTGGTGGCAGCTGCCACCAAGAAGGAACTTGCCGATCCTTCTGTACCTGTCCATCCTCCTAACAAGGAGTCTAGGACCATGGATAGGTGCAGTGGCGGATTTTTTCCTCAGCGACCTTCACTATGCGCTCGCTGAATTATTTCTGTCACTTTACCTGGCTTCAGAGAGATATTCTCAAGGAACTAGGTGAGGTAGTACAGGATCCGTCAGCTGCCGGGGCTCAAGAAAAAATTACCTCGCAGCTTTGAATCCTAAATTCCTTAACAAACTCCTCCATGCGGCTCATTTCTTATGCGGCCGATGGAGCAAGTAGAGCCGGAGGCACAGGAGTGGCCCTTAGGCGTCAGTCCTGGATGCGGCTTTGCAACTTCGCAGATCCCTTTAAAGCATCCTTCACAAATACTCCCTTCGACGGTTCGGCTTTGTTTGGACCTCAGGTGAAAGAAACATTGACCAGATGCGAGCAGGACGGCAAGACTCTTTCTGCCATAGGAGTCCGTTTCTCCACCCCTTCAAGACCTTATCCTAAAGGTCAGAAGGGATGGAAGATGTGGTTCCGTAAATCTCAGGGAGTCACGCCAGACGCACGTGGTCAGTTTACCCCTAGAGGCAGAGGGGGTAATAACAATAGACGCCACCCTAGGGCAGAGGGGGTCCACAGAATAAGGGTAGCAGAGAGCCTCTCCCTGACAAACCCTTCCAGCATCCCTGAGGTGTTGCCCGACTGTCCACCCTTGGAGGCAGTCAGGGGAAGATTGTCGCTGTACCCAACAGCCTGGCTTTCCCTTTCTCAAGACATTTGGGTACAGTCGATCATATCCGAGGGTTACAAGATTCCCTTCAAAAACTATCCTGTTCCTCAGAAGGTATCCCTCCCAGATGTTGCACCCGGTCTAAGGGAGTTCTCAAAGCTGGAGGTATCAAAACTTCTAGCAAAAAGAGCCATCCAGCCAGTTCCTGCAGACCAAATAGGATCCGGGATCTACTCAAGATTCTTTTTGGTCCCCAAAAAAACGGGAGATTGAAGACCAATTCTAGACCTCAGCAGACTAAACAAGTTTGTCAAGAAGGCAAGATTCCAGATGGTCATGCTTCAGTCCATTTTACCCTTTTTGGGCAAGGACAACTGGATGTGCTCGGTAGACCTTCAGGATGCGTACTATCACATAAAAATTCACAGGCGCTCCAGAAGGTTTCTCCGCTTTCGGCTGGGGACCAGTCATTTTCACTTCAGAGCCCTGCCCTTTGGTCTCACTACAGCCCCCAGAGTGTTCACCAAATGCATGGCAGTGGTCACGGCTCACCTGAGACGTCAAGGATTCCAGGTGTTTCCGTATCTAGACGACTGGCTCCTCATGGCCACCACCAGGCATTAACTTCTCCAGGCCAGGGATTACACTCTTCATATGTGCAGCCAGTTAGGAATTTCCATAAACTTCGAAAAGTCCTCCTTGTTACCTTGCCAGTCTATTACCTTTATAGGAGCAGAACTAGACACTGTTGGGATGTCAGCAAGACTCACAGATCAAAGACTTCTGGACATCCAAAAATATATTCAGATCATCCTACTCAGCAAAAACATCAGGGCCAGGTTTGTCCTGAAGGTGCTAAGACTTATGGCGGCTGCCATCGTACTTCTTCCTTTGGCTCGCTTCCATATGCGGTTACTGCAATGGATGTTATTCACCCAGTGGTCCTTCCAGCAGCTTCCCATGCACCACGAGATCATTGTGACACAATCTTGCAAGAGTCACCTGACCTGGTGGATTTCTTCCCCTCAAGTCTCCAGGGCAGACCGTTTGTTCCCCCGGCCCCGGTTGCCGCAGTCACATCGGATGCCTCCCTGATCGGGTGGGGGGGCATTATCAAGGTAGGATGGTCCATGGCACTTGGCAACCCTTCGAATACCATCTGCACATAAATGTCCTAGAGATGAGAGCAGTGCTTTTAACGTTGCAAGCCCTCAACGACTTTCTTCCTTTAGGAACTATTGCAGTTCAGACGGACAACATGTCCGTAGTATGGTACATCAACAAACAGGGCGGGACCAAGTCCTATCCACTGTGTCGAGAAGCTCTCAGACTTTGGCAGTGGGCAATCTCCTCTCATCGGTTTCTGATAGCAACGCACATCCCCGGGAAATCCAACTTCATTGCGGACAGATTGAGCAGAGCTATTCTCATGCCTCACGAGTGGTCTCTCAAACAATCAGTAGTGGAGGAGATTTTTCAGAAGTGGGGCTTCCCTTGCTGCGACCTTTTTGCTACACCCCAAAACAGCAAATACCCAGATTTCTTCTCCCTCTATCCACTCCCAGGCCAACCCCCCAGAGATGCTCTAACCCAGGTTTGGCCCCGGGGATTTCTTTATGCTCTTCCTCCATTCCCCTTGATACCTCAAGTCATTCAGAAAGCTACCGTTTTGAGAACCAAGTTGATTCTCATTGCCCCTTACTGGCCTCGACAAATTTGGTTCCCGTTCCTTCATCGCCATCTATTGGTACAGCCTTGGTGTCTGGACCCAGTTCCAGATCTTTTGACCCACCAGTCGGGTCATCTGCACCAGGCCATTCGCTCTCTCAACCTCACCGCTTGGTTGCTCCACTTCCTTCATTAGCCAGGCTTCCTATGATTTCTAATCCTGTACGGGATATCATAGTAGCTTCTCTAAAGTCCTCTACCAGAAAGATTTATGCTAGTAAATGGCAGCGTTTTTCCTTCTGGGCAAAGTCCAGGACATAGACCCTTTACTGCCCCAGTTCAGTCAGTTTTGGACTTCTTAGCTGAGATTTTTCAGTCGGGTTCTTCTTCTTCGACAGTCAAAGTCCAGCTGGCAGCAATCTCAAATTTTCATGTTGGCTTAGCGGACCAGAACATAATGTCTCACAAGCTTTGTAAAGCCTTTCTCAGGGGTATCTTTCTACTAAAGCTCCCAATTAAAGATCCTCCTCCGCAATGGGACCTGAATTTAGTGCTGACATCCCTAATTCTTCCCCCCTTCGAACCGGCTGCTACATGCTCTTTAAAATTTCTCTCTTGGAAGACAATTTTTCTGGTGGCTATTACTTCAGCTAGGAGAGTGTCTGAACTTCATGCTCTCTGTGTTCGACCTCCCTACTTGGTTTTCCACAAGGATAGAGTATCTCTAAGAACGAATCCATCCTTTTTGCCCAAGGTGGCTTCCCAGACGAATCTTAACCAGTCTATTGATCTTCCAGTATTTTTCCCGAAGTATTCGGACAGAGTGGAACAGAAACTGCATTATTTGGATGTTCATCGCCAGCTCAGATACTACTTGGATAGAACTAAACAATTCAGAAAATCTGATCAGCCTTTTCTTTCTTATGCAGAAAACAGAAAAGGTCTCCCGGTCTCCAAGGTGACCTTATCGAAATGGCTCTCTTCCACTATTTCCCATGTTTATCTCCTTAGGGGCAAAGAATTGCCCTCTAAACCTAAGGCACATTCTACTAGAGGCCTAGCCACATCTACAGTCTTTCAGGCTAGGCTACCTATTGACACCATTTGTGCAGCAGCCACTTGGGCCACGCCTCATACCTTTGTCTCACATTACAAATTGGACTTGGCCTCCAGAGACAGAGCTAGGTTTGGTTCCACAGTTCTCAAGAGTCTGTTCCATTGAGCCACCCAGGATAGAGGTGCTAGGGGCGGTCCCATCCAGCAAGAATGAAGGCGAGTCTGACAACTTAACATTGAAGTTATGTACCTACCATAACGTTCCATGTTAGTTGTCTTCTCTCTCTTCTTTCTTAACCTCCCTCCTGTCCCCCTAGCCTGGACAGACCTTGAAGTTGTACTCTTCTCTGGGGACGAGTTTATTCTTCCTATGGACTCCAGTTGTGAGTGGTCACTAGTTTTACTAGTTCCCCTGTGTTGTGTTTACACATTTGGTTACTTTCTTCTCCTTCTGTTGGAAGAAGATAATGGGCATATTTCTATAGCTACCAAACGAGATCTGGGTAGTCACGCCTTGCATCATGGGATATAGGGTTGCCTCGAGCTGGTAAAATTAGCTCTCGAGCTTAGCAAGTGCCGAGTCGGAGCCGAGGATCGGCTCCAAACCCATCCAGCAAGAAAGAAGGCGAGAGAAGACAACTAACATGGAACGTTATGGTAGGTACATAACTTCTTATTTATCTGCACTTTTTCTCTAATAATACATTTAAATTGATTTATTTGTGTTGCTTTGAATATTAACTGAACTGGAAGCTTTGACAATTTTTTCCGTTAGTGCTTGCTAGAATTTTATTGCCTGTTAGTAATGGCAGGCGGGGGTAGTCTCATTCATTGATATCCTGTCACTGCCTATTTAAGTGGTACAGTTTGAAATATTTTCTGCTTAAAACCTCAGCTTTGGCTGGCTAAGATCTAGCTGTATTCAACTGGACGTATAAGAGAATGTAAGTACCTTTTATCTGCACTTTTTTCAAATAATACAGCATTTAAATTGATTTATTTGTGTTGCTTTGAATATTAACTGAACTGGAAGTTGTGACTGTGTTGTATTCAGTTAATCTTAGTGACTTTGAAACTGCCCGCCCCTCTTGTAAATTTGTGTTTGGATACTCCTGGGCCCATCTCATTTGCTTATTCAACTGAGTGCAGTGAGATCACAGTCTGAATTCAGGCACTCCTACTTTGAACAAAGAGAGCATCTGGAAAAGAAAAAAAAAAGAAAGAAAAATTTGTAAGCTAGTTTCCTGCCTTTCCTGTAAGTGGTCTAGACTGTTTGTAAGCTTCTGAGCCCCCAAGCCTTTCTGTGTTGGAGGGAAGCCTTCTACTTAATTTTGTTTCTTGGAGCTAGCCAGTTTTCTAGTTTCAGCACTCAAATCTGTTTCTTTGAACTCAGCACTTGTTCAGAACTCATTGTAAGCACTAAATAAGCTGCAAATTACTACAGCACTCAACATTCCTCACTTGTCTAGAGGAAAACAGTTTTTAGTGCTTAATAAATAAGCACCTATCCATGCATGTCTAAGGGTCAGCTTACTGTGATTTCACCTGTCTACCTGATGAAGCTGGGCATCTTGGGGTAATGCAGCAATTGCCTCATGTACACAGACAACCCTCTCCTCCTACCACCCAACACTAAAATTTGTGAGAGATGCACTTATATAACCAAACTAGAAGCAAAGATCTCTTCACCCAAGACTGGACTAGACAGTCAAGAGGAGAAGGTAAACACTTGCACCACACTTGCACCACACCACACTCGTCACATAGTCCCGCAAACCTACACCACCAAAACACACACATAGAAACACAAAACACACACCTGCATTCGCAGAGGCTCTCAATAAAAACCTCCCCAAGCATCAGGGACCTCCAAAGCAGAAACGCAAGCAAACTCCACCTCCCAACACAACCCAAATGACACATCGCCCACAAACTCAGTGTGCCACTCAACCACAGCCCATAAGGCATAACATTGTACCCAACACTCTAGTCATAGGTGACTCTATAGTCAGGCACACTGATGTTCCACTCACCAGGCTAAACAAGGAGAAATTTACTGTCAGCTGCCTGTGAGGTGCCAGGATCCGCCACATAATGCTCAAACTCAGGTCACTCCACAATAAGTACAAATATGACACTGTCATTGTCCATGTTGGTGTGAGTGACCTGAGATGTACCTCCCTAGACTACATGAAAAGAGACATGTAGGAGCTCTCTGATCTTGTAGCCCAGGCAGGTATGACCCTAGCCCTGAGTAGCATCCTGCCATCACCCAGAATGATACCACAGTACAAGGACAAAATGATTGACTTCAACAATTGGCTAAGCTTATGGTGTCATTCTAAGGGGATCCAGTATTTGTCTGTCTGGAACGACATGATCAACAGGCCACGATGATTTGCCAGAGATGGCTTGCACCTGTCGCCCTTGGGATTCCGGATACTGGCTAAGGCTCTTGCCACCCCTATAATGCATTTTTAGGCAAGGTTCAAATGGCAAATTCACCACCGTAACAGGTAAAAGCAAGCAAAATCTGAGGGTAATGCTACTCAATGCTAGAAGTCTAAACCTCAAAATGCACTCATTCGAGGCACTCCTTAAAATGGAGAACATTGACATCTGTGCAGTGACAGAGACCTGATTCAAAGCTCCAGAGAGCACCCCTGCTTTACCAGGCTATAATTCATACCACACCTTTTGGCCACCTAACCCGGAACGAAGCACTAAGGTGTGTCCATATTCATTAAGGATATCCACACCTCCAGACTAGTTGCACAGCATAATGCATCCAAGATTATCCAAGTGCAACTAACTCTGGGCAAGCCTGCAATCCAAATTGTAGCTTGCTACAGACCCCCCCCCCACCATGCCCCAGGATTCCCACTCCTCATTTCTTGATCCACTGGAAAGTATTAGGGTACAACCCAACACCCTAATAATGGGTGATTTCAATTACCCCACCATTAACTGGGAAAACTACTCATGTACCAACTCTTTTGCTCAAAGTTTTCTGGAATTCATAAATTCCAATGCCTTGGATCAACGTATTCACACACCCACCAGGGTCAGCAATATCCTAGACCTGGTCATTACCAACATGGGCAACCGGTGTTCCACACCAGAGGATAATTCCTCGTTGGTCAGATCCGACCACAAGCTAATCACCCTAGACATCCACATCCCGCCCCCACCCCCAATTAGGGAAACCACCGTAAAAAACTTCTCCAAAGCCAACTTCACACTTCTTAAGACAGAAATGGCAAACTTCATGGCACCCATGCAGATGGATAATAGAGGTCCGACTGCTGAATCCTACACAAATGCACTTTACAAGCACTTACACGAGTGCATGGATCATGCTATCCCTAATAGAACCAAGATGTTATCTTCCAAAAAAAGGAAGTCAGTCCGGTGGTTCTCTGCCATAAACAAACTCTACAACAGAAGAACGAAACTGTTGCAAAAACGAGTAAAATCCCATGACTGGAGAAACTCCCTGGTCAACTTCAGTAAGAAGCTGAGATCCTTCATAAAATCCTCCAAAGCTAGTTACGTAAACAAAATTGCCACTGACTCTAAAGACAACCACAGAGCATTCTATAGCTATGTCAAGAATCTCAATGGCAACACTCAGATCTGCTCTGAGTTACAGCACAATGGCACTAAATATATAGAACCAATTGATATTGCCAACATCCTGGCAGATAGGTTCAGTGCTAACTTTACCCCCACCCCCCATCCCCTAGAGGGCCCATCTCTATACCGGAAGAATGGAAAGTTCTTGTAATCACGGCTGCACAGGTAAAAAAACACACTCTGCAAAGCCAAGAACACAGCATCCATGGGACCTGACAATATCCCAGGCTGCTTTCTACATGAACTACAGAATGAACTGGCACCCTACCTAAGTACCATGTTCAGTCATAGCCTCACCTCAGGCTTTGTGCCCACTGAATGGCGCACCATGACAGTTATCCCACTCCACAAAGGAGGAACCACGATGGACCCTGGGAACTACCTCCCCATTAGCCTGACGAGCCTGGTCTGCAAGGCCATGGAACGTATCTTCATGGAACTCATAAACAAAGACATTGGTAATCTCCAAACTCTGGACCCTACCCAGTTCGGATTTGTAAAAGATAGATCATGTCTCCTAAACCTGATTGACTTCTTTGAAGCAATCACCAAAGCCATAGATGAGGGTAAAGTGGTTCACACAGCTTATCTAGATCTCACCAAGGCTTTTGACACCATCACCCACTCTGGAATTATAGATAAGCTCACTAAACTAGGTATAAATCCCTATGTCACAAGATGGGTGCAACTGGCTCATGGACAGAACCCACACTGTGAAAGTAGTGGACTCCAGGGTTCAGTCCTGGGTCCTCTCCTGTTTGGTATCTACATCTCTGAAGTACAGGCTAACACAGAAGGTCTTTGGCTAACAAAGTTTTCAGATGTCTGCAAACTAGGAGCCATAATTGAAACTCCTAACGATGTGGACGTACTACAAAAGGGCCTCACTAAGACAGATACCTGGTGTCAAAGCCATGGCCTGAAGCTCAATGCCAAAAAGTGTATTGTCACCCCCATTGGTAAAAACTGTGTACCCATGAACTACCACAAAGCTGGTAGTCTACTTAATGCCAAAAATGTGATAAGAGACCTTGGGACACAGGTGGACAGTAGTCTCTCCTTTGATAATCACATCGCCACAGTGATCAGGAAATCCTTCTACATGGCTCACCTCATCACAAAAGATTTCTCATCCTGAAAAAAAGAGGTCAATGTTGCCCTCTACTCATCACTCATTAGACCCATTATAGAGTACAATGCCCCTTTTGGTATGTACCTCACAAGACATCTACAACAACTGGAAAGGCTGCAGAAATACCTCACAAAGCGGATTATGGCCTCAAACAGATGCCCTACGCAGACTGTCTCAAAAAAACTCCAGCTTTACTCCGTTGCATATCGCCTACTCAGAGGCGATCTCTGCCTAACATATAAAGCTATGTCAAACCCTGAGCTGTTGGACATGCTCCACTTAAGGGTTTATTTCCAGTCTTGGGACTTCACATTATTCCCTATTGGTTCTCTCCTTCTGTTGTACAGTTTCATTGTGGCAGGAGCCCACCAGATCCGCTTCCTTTTTTTGGAGGTGAGGGTCCTGGTTGTAGTGGGTATGGCAGTACCCATGCATTTGTGCACATGTACAGAGTGCATTGTTGTTTGATTCAGCTGTCATGTAACTAGTCTCCAGTTGCATGGCTGCCGTGAGGTTAGCCACCTCCGTTGTTATGAGGCCATATTTAGCTTTGGAAAGGCTTTTCATGGTGGTTACCTATGCAGGGGGATGGGAGGGTTGTGGATTTCCAAAGATGATTAATTTGTGTTCAGATATAACTAGGGGGAGTTGACTATAACAGTCAGCCATGTTAGGAAGGACTAGGTCGATGTGATGGGCATGTGCATCAATACATGAGTAGCTTTCCCAGTTAATGGTGGGGTAGTTGAAGTCAGCCAGTATATGAGGGTTAGGTTGGACAATAATATTCTCCAGAGTGTTTATGGACATAGAGTGTGAGTGTTGTGACATGTTTGGGGACCTATAGCAGGCTACCACCTGACCCACTGTCTTACCTAATGTTAGCTATGCCTGCAGGATCTGTAATGCCTAATTTGGTCTAACACTCTGGAGGTGTGTGCATCCTTAATGAATATGGAAACACCACCACCTTTGGAGCTGCATTCAAAGTTCTGCAGCCAAGAATTGTGGAATGGGTAATAGACTGGTAGTGCTGGGGTGCTTCCTGCTGCTGTAAACCAGGTCTCTCTTGCAGTACAGATGTCATAGTTCCACATTTTAGGAAATATGTCCAGTGAGTGCATTTTCAGATGTAGACTTCTAGTGTGCAGCAGCATGACCCTCCAATTGCATGTGTTTGTAGCTGTCATATAATGTTAAGTTGTCTATCTCGCCTTCATTCTTGCTGGATGGGTTCAGAGCCGATCCTCAGCTCTGACTCGGCCAATACTAAAGCTCGAGAGCTAATTCCACTGGCTCGAGGCTCCCCCATATCCCACAATGCTAGGCGGTAACTCCTCAGATCTGGTTTGCCGCTTAGCTGACGAGGTGCTTTTCCAACCGGCTCTGCAGGTTAGTTAAATTTATAAAAGTTTTACTAAACTTAGACCCCCTTTAAATTAGTTTTTTGGTAGTATTTAGTTAATTACTTAGTCTATTAGCACTCCCTTACAAATTCCTTCCCTTTTCTAGAAAAATTTTCCAAGGGTTCTTCCCTTAGGCCTCAGGCCCCTTCCCACCCCTCCTAGTAGTTGGAGTGAGTGTGTTTTTTCTATCAGGAATTTTTGTTAAATTTAGTTACATTAATTTTAAAATTAGTGTAATCTGTGTGTTTGGGTGAGTGATTGCACTACTTTTGTATCTTTAGATATGTCTAAAGAATCGAAGGTCTCAGGCTTTAAGAAGTGTGACTTGTGCTGTCAGAAGATGTCTCTGACAGACGGTCACACTTCTTGTGTGTATTGCCTGGGGCCTTTACACCTGCAGGACTCTTGTGCTGTCTGTCACGGTTTCAGCCCTAGAGTCCTGCAGGAACGTAAAAATAAATTAATCTTAAGAGGCTTATTGAAGCCTGAGGGTCCCTCGACACAGTCTATGTTGGGGAAACCTTCTAAGTCCTCCAGGCAGTCGGCTCCATTGTCCGAGCCGTCCTCCGGTGGTTCAAAGACCGTTCATATGGTTCAAACATCGGCTCTGTCCGGAGCCTATGATTCTAGACCTGCCACACACACTGTGTCCTCGGCTCCGGTGGGAGCCGAGACAGATAAGTCGAAGTCGGTTCCGATACTCTTGTCGGAACCGACTACTAGAAAGAGGTCCAGGTCTCCTTCTATCGGCTCCGTTCATTTGGCTCCAGCCTCACCGCTCTTGTCTGAACGGAGACATAGGTCACACTCCTCTAGGTCCTCCAGACTTTTGGACCATGATTCGCAGAGGGTGGTGAGTAGACTTCTTAAGTCCGAGGCACTAGCCCAGATGTTACACAGCCCGACTCAACAGTCGATGGCTACCCCTGTTCCATTAGACATTCCTCCTCCGACTCTATTGAGTTCGGAGCCGGTGCTGCTCGGAGCCGAGACTGTGGGAGCGTCGGAACTGATACCTTTCCTTTCGGCGCCGTCATCTGCTCCGATTTCCTCCTTTGAGGGATCTCGGCGCCGGACTTCCCTCGTCGGCTCCGAGGTGGCGAGTGGCATCGGACCCTTGTCCGACCCCACTCTCCCTCTCGGTGCTTCGGCGCTGGTTAGTTCGGCTCCAACATCGGCTTCGGAGCCATCCTTGTCGGTGCCGGGGGAGGTTTTTGGCTCTTTGGAGCGGAGACCTCTGGCCCTGCCTGATAGGGGTGCCTTTGAGGTCATGCGGAGCGTGTTAGAACTTGGTTCTACTCCACAGTCGGCTCCATCAGCTCCTCCCTCAACAGTGCCTGCGGTGATTTCTTCTCACCCCCTTGCTTCGGACCGTAGAGAATCTGCGCCTCAAGTATCCCCAGTGGGAATTTCCTCCTCTTCCGAGGCCTCTCCTGATCTTGCAGGAGAACCCCCTAGGAAGAGACAGTGCAAGAGGAAGCACATTGACTCCCCTGAGTCTGTCACCTCTGACACTGATTTGGAAGATTCTGAGGGTTCCCCTCGTTCCCCCTCTGAAGATGTCTCCTTTGCAGACATACTTAGAAATCCTGAAACAGAGGGGGAATTGGCCAGCCCTTAACCCTTCAGAGGACGAATCGGTGAACCTTGAGGCATTTGGTTCTCGATCTTCCACCTCCTGGGTGTCCCCTCCCTTTGACCCACTCATGGAAGTGGTGGCGAGGAAGGCTTGGGCGGCTCCTGACTCTGTGGAACCCACCCCTAGGAGGCCAGCCAAATTTATCACTGCCCCCAAAGACAAGGAGTTTTTGTCCAAAGGTGTCTCTGTGGATGCCATGGTGGTGGCTGCAGCCACCAAGAAGGAACTAGCGGATCCTTTGGTACCTGTTCATCCTCCTAATAAGGAATCTAGGACCATGGACAGGTACGGTAAGCGGATGTTTTCATCAGTGACCTTTTCTATGCGTTCGCTGAATTACCTGTGTCATTTCACTCGTCTCCAGAGGGACTTGCTCAAGGATATGAGTGAAGTGTTGAAGGACCCATCAGCTGTGGGTTTTCAGGATAGGATGAACTCCCAGCTGGCTACCCTTAATTCAGTAGTTAACTCCTCCATGCGCCTAATTTCGTATGCGGCTGATGGTGCGAGCAGAGCCGCAGGTACAGGGGTGGCCTTACGCCGCCATGCCTGGATGCGGCTGTGTACCTTTGCAGACCCTTTCAAGGCATCCTTCACTAACTCCCCTTTTGACGGATCATCTCTGTTTGGTCCACAAGTGAAGGATACTCTGACAAGGTGCGAGGTAGAAGGTAAGAGTCTTTCTGCCATCGGAGTCCGTTTTTCTACCCCTTCTAGACCCTACCCCAAGGGTCAGAAGGGGGGGGGAGATGTGGTTCCGCAAACAACCACAGGGTGTCTTACCGGACGCACAGAGTCGTTTCCCCTCTAGAGGCAGAGGGGGGAACAATAATAATAGATGCCGTCCTAGAGGCAGAGGGGGCCCGCAGAATCAGGGTAGTCGAGAAACCTTCTCTGACAAACCCTTTCAGCACCCCTGAGGGGCTGCCCGACTGTCCACCTTCAGAGGCAGTCGGGGGAAGATTATCTCTGTACCCAAAAGCCTGGCTTTCCCTTACTCAAGACAAGTGGGTACAGTCTATCATATCCGAAGGCTACAGAATTCCATTCATTCGCATCCCAAAACAATCCAGAAAATCCCTTCCAGACGTTCCACCCAGTCAAAGGGAGCAAGCAGCACTAGAAATTTCAAAGCTGCTAGCAAAAAGAGCCACTCAACCAGTTCCAGCAGACCAACAAGGATCCGGAATCTACTCCAAATTCTTTTTGGTTCCAAAGAAGACAGGGGACTGGAGACCCATTCTGGATCTCAGCAACTTGAACAAGTTTGTCAAGAAAACAAAGTTTCGGATGGTCACGCTGCAGTCCATCCTGCCCTTTCTGGGTCAGGACAACTGGATATGCTCCATAGATCTCCAGGATGCGTACTATCACATCAAGATGAACAGACAATCCAGGAGATTTCTCCGCTTCAGGCTAGGGGCCAGTCATTTTCAGTTCAGGGCCCTGCCCTTTGGTCTCACTACAGCCCCCCAAGTGTTCACCAAATGCATGGCAGTGGTCGACGCTCATTTGGGATTCCAGGTGTTTCCGTACTTAGACGACTGGCTCCTGACTGCCACCACTAGGCATCTACTTCTCTTAGCCAGAGACTACACTTTACGAACCTGTCAGACTCTAGGCATCTCTGTAAATTACAAAAAGTCTGTCTTGTCACCTTGTCATTCTATTACCTTTATAGGCGCAAGATTAGACACAGTCAGTCTGTCAGCCAGACTCACGGAACAAAGAGTAGCAGACATTCACAAGCAGGTTTCTCTTCTATTACGACACAACAAGGTCAAGGTCAGACTGGTATTGAAAGTCCTAGGGATTATGGCGGCGGCTATTCCTCTCCTCCCCTTAGCCCGCTTTCACATGAGGATTCTTCAGTGGATGCTTTTCACTCAGTGGTCTTTTCAGCTTCTGCCAATGTCTCACACTGTCAGCATAACTCAGTCATGCAGGAATCATCTTTTCTGGTGGGTCACATTCCCCCAAATTCTTCTAGGGAGACCCTTCATTCCCCCGCCCCCGGCTGCAACTCTGACAACGGACGCCTCCCTGATCGGGTGGGGGGGCATTACCAGGGCAGGACAGTCCAGGGCACGTGGCAGCCGATTGAGTGCCACTTGCACATAAATGTTCTAGAGATGAGAGCAGTGCTTTTAGCGTTGCAAGCCCTTCAGGACTCTCTTCCCAAGGGAACTATAGCAATTCAGACGGACAATATGTCCGTAGTGTGGTACATCAACAAGCAAGGCGGGACCAAATCTTACCCCTTATGTCGAGAAGCACTCAGACTGTGGCAATGGGCGATCTCTTCTCAGCGCTTCCTGATAGCAATGCACATTCCCGGCAAGTCCAATGTGATAGCAGACAGATTGAGCAGAACAATCCTCATGCCTCACGAGTGGTCTCTGAAGAAATCAGTGTTGTAAGAAGTTTTTCGAACTTGGGGCCAACCTTGCTGCGATCTTTTTGCCACGCCCCAAAACAGCAAGTGTCCCGATTTCTTCACCCTCTTTCTCCTACCAGGTCATCCCATCAGAGATGATCTAGCTCAAGATTGGCCTCCGGGACTCCTGTATGCCTTTCCCCCCCTTCCCACTGATACCTCAGCTGATTCGGAAAGCCATCGCTCTGAAGGCCTTAATGATCCTCATTGCCCCTTATTGGCCTCGACAAGTTTGGTTTCCCTTTCTTCACCGTTACCTTTTGGTGCAACCATGGCATCTGGACCCAGTTCCAGATCTCTTGACCCATCAATCGGGTCAACTGCACCAATCCCTTTCTTCTCTGAACCTCACAGCGTGGTTCCTCCAATTCCAACCTTAGCCAGGCTTCCCTTAATATCTCACTCAGAGATATTTTGATAGCTTCTCATAAGTCTTCTACCCGGAAGATTTATAGCAGCAAATGGAAACGTTTCTCTTTATGGGCAGTGTCCAGGCAAATAGACCCTTTTACTGCACCTATTCAGTCCATTCTGGATTTCCTAGCTGAGCTTTTCCAAGCAGGCTCTTCTCCTTCTACTATCAGGGTTCAATTGGCGGCTATATCTAATTTTCATGTGGGGGTGTCAGAGTCTACTATTATGTCCCACAAACTCTGTAAAGCCTTTTTGAAAGGAGTCTTTCTTCTTAAGCCCCCTAGCAAGGATCCACCTCCTCCATGGGATCTGAACTTGGTTCTAGCATCATTGATTCTACCCCCCCTTTGAACCTGCGGCTTCATGTTCTATGAAGTTGTTGTCTTGGAAAACGCTTTTTCTAATAGCCATCACTTCGGCTAGAAGGGTTTCGGAACTCCATGCTCTATGCTGTCGTCCCCCGTATCTAATTTTTCACAAAGATAGAGTATCCTTGCGTACCAATCCATCCTTTTTGCCCAAAGTGTCCTCTCAAGCAAATCTGAATCAAA